>NW_006408951.1:908615-918457 GCF_000296735.1 Chrysochloris asiatica
TAGAACTCTGTATATGGAAATGTTGCACTACTCTGCCATGTAGCTAACTCTCTGTACATGGATATGCTGGACTGATCTGACAAGTAGGTCGCTCTCTGTATATGAATATATTAGACTTGTCGACCCTGTAGCTAGCTCTCAGTATATGGACATGTTGGACTCATTATCCAGGTAGCTAGTACCCTGTATATGGACATGTTGGACTACTCATCCATGTAGCTAGCTCTCGGTATATGGACACGTTGGCCACATCTGCCATGTAGCCAGAACTCTGTATATAGAAATGTTGGACTAACCTGCCATGTAGCTAACTCTCTGTATATGGACATTTTGGACTCGTCTTCCATGTAGCTAGCTCCCTGTACATGGCTATGTTGAACTGAACAGCCAAGTATGTAGCTTTCTGTATATGAACATATTGGATTTGTCTGCCATGTTGCCAGCTCTCAGTATATGGACACGTTTTAGTCCTCTGCCATGTAGCTGATACCTTGTATATGGACATGTTGGATTACTCTGACATGTAGCTAGCTGTCAGTGTATGGACATGTTGAACACATCTGCCATGAAGCTAGAACTCTGTCTATGGAATGTTGAACTACCCTGCCAAGTTGGTAGCTCTTGGTATATGAATATATTGGATTTGTTTGCCATGTATCTAACTCTCAGTACATAGACAGGTTGGTCTCATATGCCTTGTAGGTAAGACTCTGTATATGGAAATGTTTCTCTACCCTGCCAAGTAGTTAGCTCTCTGTATATGGACATTTTGGACTTGTCTGCCATGTAGCTAACTCTCTGTACATGAATATGTTTGTCTGATCTGCTAAGTAGGTAGCTCTCTGTTTATGAACATATTGGACTTGTCCGCCATGTAGCTAGCTCTCAGTATAGGGACATGTTGGACTCATCTGCCATGTAGCTAGTACTCTGGTATGGAAATGTTGCTCTACCCTGCCATGTAGCTAGCTCTCAGTATATGGACATATAGTACTCATTAGCCAGGTAGCTAGTTCTCTGTCAATGGACAGGTTGGTCTCCTCTGTCATGATGCTAGCTCTAAGTATATGAACAATGTGTATTTATTGGCCATGTAGCTTGAACTCTGTATAAGGAAATGATCTATTACTCTGCCATGAAGCTAGCTCTCTGTATATGGACATTATGAACTCATCTGACATGTAGCTAGGTCTCTGTGTATGGATATTTTGGACTGATCTGCCATGTAGGTAGCTCTGAGTATATGGACATGTTAGACACATCTGCCATGTAGCTAGAACTCTGTTTATGGATAAGTTACACTACCCTGCCATGTAGCTAGCTCTCTTTATCTGAAAATATTGGACTTTTCTGCCATGTAGATAGCTCTCAGTATATGGACATGCTTTACACCTCTGCCATGTAGCTGGTACCCTGTATATGGACATGTTGGACTACTCCGCCATGTAGCTAGCTCTAAGTATATGGACACGTTGGACACATCTGCCATGTAGCTGGAACTCTCTATATGGAAATGTTGAACTACCATGCCAAGTTGGTAAGTCTATGTATATGAACACTTTGTACGCATCTGCCATGTGGCTAGCTCTCTGTAAATTGATATTTTAGACAGATCTGCCATATAATTAGCACTCATTATATGGACACATTGGACATCTCTACCATATAGCTAGAACACTGTATATGGAAATGTTGCACTGCTCTGCCATGTAGCTAGTACACTGTATATGGATATGTTGGACTCATTTGCCATGTAGCTAGAACTCTGTATATGGAAATGCTGTACTACCCTGCCATATAACTATCTCTCTGTATATAAACAAGTTGTATTCATCTGTCTTGGAGCGAGAAATCTGTATATGGAAAAGTTGCACTACCCTGTCTTGTAGATAGCTCTCGGTATATGGACTTGTTGGTCTTATCTGCCATGTATCTAGCTCTCTATATATGGATATGTTAGACTATTCTGACATGTAGGTAGCTCTCTGTATATGAACATATTGGACTTCTCATCCATGTAGCTAGCTCTCAGTATATTGAAACGTTGCACTAATCTGCCATGTAGCTAGTACCCTGTATATGGACATGTTGCACTACTCTGCCATGTAGTTAGCTCTCTGTATATAGACAAGTTGGACTCATCTGTCTTGTACCTAGAACTCTGTATATGGAAATGTTGCACTACCCTGCCATGTAGCTAGATCTCTGAATATGGATATGTTTGAATGATCAGCCAAGTAGTTAGCTCTCTGTATATGAACATAGTGCAGTTGTCTGACATGTAGCTAGCTCTCAGTATATGGACATGTTGGACAGATCTGCCATGTAGGTAGCTCTCAGTATATGGACACGTTGTACACATCTTTCATGTAGCTAGAAGTCTGTATATGGAAATGTTGCACTACTCTGCCATGTAGCTAGCTCTCTGTATATAGACAAGTTGGACTCTGTATATGAATATCTTGGACTGATATGCCAAGTAGGTAGCTCTCTGTATATGAACTTATTGGACTTGCCTGCCATGTAGCTATATCTCAATGTTGCACTATTCTGCCATGTAGCTAGATGTCTGTATATAGAAAAGTTGAATTCATCTGCCTTGTAAATAGAACTATCATTATGGAAATGTTGATCTACCCTGCCGTGTAGCTAGCTCTCTGTATTTGGACATGTTGGACTTGTCTGCCATGTAGCTATCTCTCTGCACATGGATATGTTGGATTGATCTGCCAAGTAAGTAACTTTCTGTATATGAACACATTGGACTTGTCTGCCATGTAGCTAGCTCTCAGTATATAAACATTTTGGACTCATCTGCCATGTATCTTGAAGTCTGTAGCTCTCTGTATATGAACATATTGGACTTGTCTGCCATGTAGCTAGCTCTCAGTATATGGACATGTTTGAGTCATCTGCCATGTAGCTAGTACCCTGTATATGGATACGTTTGACTACCCTGCCATGTGGCTAGCTCTCTGTATATAGAGAAGTAGGACTCATCTGTCTTGTAGCTAGAACTCTTCATATGGAAATGTTGCACTTTCCTGCCATGTAGCTTGCTTTCTGTATATGGACATTTTAGACTCTTCTGCCATTTAGCTAGTTCTCCTTCCATGAACATTTGGGACTCGTCTGCCATGTTACTAGCTCTCTGTACATGAATATGTTGGACTGATCTGGTAAGTAGTTAGCTATCTGTGTATGAACATAATGGACTATCCTGCCCTGTAGCTAGCTCTCAATATATAGACAAGTTGGACTCATCTCCCTTGTAATTAGAACTTTGTATATGGAAATGCTGCACTGCCATGCCATGTAGCTAGCTCTCTGTATATGGACATTTTGGACTCGTCTGCCTTATAGCTAGAATTCTGTATATGGAAAGGTTGCACTACTCTGCCATATAGTCAACTCTCTGTATATGGACATTTTGGACTCGTCTGCCATGTAGCTAGCTATCTGTACATGGATATGTTGGACTGATCTGGTAAGTAGTTAGCTCTCTGTACATGAACATATTGGACTTTTCTGCCATGTAGCTAGCTCTCAGTATATAGACAAGTTGGACTCATCTGCCTTGTAAGTAGAACTCTGTATATGGACATTTTGGACTCATCTGCCATGTAGCTAGTACACTGTGGATGGACATGTTGGAACACTCTGTCATGTAGCTAGTTTCCAGTATAAGAACACTTTGGACTCATCTACCATGTAGCTTGGAGTCTGTATATGGAAATGATGCACTACTCTGCCATGTAGCTAGCTTTCTTTATATGGACATTTTGGACTCCTCTGCCATGTAGTTGCTCTCTGTACATGGTTATGTTCGACTGCTCTGCTATGTTGGTAGATCTATATACATGAACATATTGAACTTGTCTGCCACGTAGTTGGCAATGAAGCTAGTTCACAGTACATGGACATGTTGGACTCACCTGCCATGTAGCTAGTACCCTGTATATGGATATGTTGGACTAATCTGCCATGTAGTTATCTCTCAGTATATGGACACTTTGGATACATCTGCCATGTATATGTAGATATGCAGAGAGCTAGCTACATGGCAGGGGAGTGCAACAATTCCATATACAGAGTTCAAGCTACAAGGCAGATGAGTCCAACATGTCCATATATTGAGAGCTAGCTACATGACAGACATGTCCAATATGTTCATATACAGAGACTTACCTACTTGGCATTTCAGTCCAAAATATCCATGCATAGAGAGCTTGCTAAATGTCAGACAAGTCAGAAATGTCCACATACTGAGAGCTAGCTACATGGCAGAGTAGTGCATCATTTCCATACACAGAGTTCAAGCTACGTGGCAGATATGTCCAACATGTACATATACTGAGAGTTAGCTGCATGGCAGACAATTCCAATATGTTCATATACACAGAGCTACATACTTGGTATATCAGTCCAACATATCCATGTACAGAGAGTTAGCATCATGGCAGACGAGTCCATAATGTTTATATACAGAAAGTTATTCTAGCTACATTGCTGATGTGTTCAATGTGTCCATGTACTGAGAGCCAATACATGGCTGATCAGTCCAACATGTCCATATACAGGCTAGTAGTTACATGGCAGATGTGTCCAATATGTCCATATGTTGAGTGTGGGCTATATTGCAGATGTGGCCAACATGTCCATATACTTCTAGATAGCTACATGGCAGACAAGTCCAATTGGTTCATATCCACAGAGCTACCTACTTGGCAGATCAGTCCAACATATCCATGTACAGAGAGCTAGCCACAAGGCAGACAAGTACAAAATATTCATATACTGACAGCTAGCTACATGGCAGAGTAGTGGAACATTTACATATACAGAGTTCTAGTTACATGGCAGATGTGTCCAACCTGCCCATATATTGAGAGCTAACTACATAGCAGATCAGTCCAAAATATCCGTGCACAGAGAGCTAGAAGAGTCCAAATGTCCAAAATGTCCATATGCAGAGAGCTAGCTATATGACTGAGTAGTGTGCATCATTTCCATATACAAACCTCAAGCTACATGCAGATAAGTCCAAAATGTTCATATGCTGAGAGGTGGCTACTTGGCAGAGTTGACCAACATGTCCATAAAAAGAGTACTTTCTACCTGGCTCATGAGTCCAACATTTCCACACACTGAAAGCTAGCTACATGGCAAGATAGTGCAACATTTCCATATACAGAGTTATATCTATATGGCAGATGAGTCCAACTTGTCTATATACTGAGAGCTAGCTTCATGGCAGAATAGTCCAACATGTCCTTATAAAGAGTACTGGCTACCTGGCTAATGAGTCCAACATATCCCTATACTGAGAGCTAGCTACATGGCAGATAATTCCAATATGTTCATTTACAGAGAGTTACCTACTTGACTGATCAATCCAACATATCCATGTACAGAGAGCTAGCTACCTGGCACATGAGTCCAAAATATCCATATACAGAGAGCAAGCTAGATGGCATAGTAGTGCAACATATCCCTATACAGAGTTCTATCTACATGGCAGGTGTGTCCAACGTGTCCATATACTGAGAGCTAGCTAAATTGCAGAGTAATCCAACTTGTCCATATGCAGGCTACTAGCTATATATCAGATGAGTCAGACATTTCCATATACTGAGAGCTACCTACATGGCAGACAAGTCCAATATGTTCATACAAAGAGAGCTACCTACTTGGGAGATCAGTCCAACAAATCCAAGTACACGGAGCTACTAGCTCCATGGCAGACGAGTCCAAAATGTCCATATACAGAGGCTATCTACATGGCAGAGTAGAGCAACATTTCCATACACAGAGTTCTAGTTACATAGCAGATGTGTCCAACGTGTCCATATATTGAGAGCTACCTACATGGCTGATCAGTCCAACATGTTCATATACAGTTTACTAGCTGCATGGCAGATGACTCCAAAATGTCCATATACAGATAGCTAGCTACAGGGTAGGGTAGTGCAACATTTCCATATACTGAGTTCTAGCTACAAGACAGATGAGTCCAACTTGTCTATAGAGAGAGAGCTAGCTACAAGGCAGAGAAATGCAACATTTCCATATACAGAGTTTAAGTACATGGCAGATGTATAAAACTTGTCCATAAACTGAGAGGTAGCTACATGGCAGATGTGTCCAATGTGTCCATATACTGAGAGCCAACTACATGGTAGACAAGTCCAATATGTTTATATACAGAGACCTATCTACTTGGCAGATCAGTCCAACATATCCATCTACAGAGAGCTAGCTACATGACAGACGAGTCCAAACTGTTCATATACAGAGAATTAGCCACATGGCAGGGTAGTGCAACATTTCCATATACAGAGTTCTAGCCACAAGGCAGATTAGTCCAACTTGTCTATATACAGAGAGTAGGCTACATGGCAGAGTAGTGAAACATTTTGATATACAGAGTTCTAGCTACATGGTTGTTGGGTCCAACGTGTCCATATACTGAGAGCTAGCTACATGGCAGAGTAGTCCATCATGTCCATGTTCAGGGTAGTAGCTTCATGTCAGATATGTCCACCGTGTCCATAGACTGAGAACCACCTACATGGCATACAAGTTCAATATGTTCATATATAGAGAGCTAACTACTTGGCAGATCAGTCCAACATATCCATGTACAGAAAGGTAGCTTCATGGCAGACGATTATAAAATGATCATATACAGAGAGCTAGCTACATGGCAGGATAGTGCAACGTTGCCATATACAGTGTTCTTTCTACAAGCCAGATGGGTCCAACTTGTCTATATACAGAGAGTTAGCCACATGTCAGGGTAGTGCAATATTTCCATATACAGAGTTTTAGCTACATGGCAGATGTGTCCAACTGGTCCATATACTTCTAGTCACCCATATGGCATACAAGTCCAATATGTTCATATACAGAGAGCTACCTACTTGGCAGATGAGTCCAACAAATTCATGTACACAGAGCTAGCTACATGGCAGCGTATTGCAACATTTCCATAAACAGATTCCTAGCGACAAGGCAGATGAGTCCTACTTGCTATAAATAGAGATCTAAAAACATGGCAGGATTGTGCAGCATTTCCATATTCAGAGTTCTAGCTACATGGCAGATGTGTCCAACGTGTATATATACTGAGAGCTAGCTACAAGGCAGAGTAGTGCACCACGTCCATATTCAGCATACTGGCTGCATGGTAGATGTGTCCAACTTGTCCACGTACTGAGAGTCACCTACATGGCAGACAAGTCCAACATGTTCGTATACAGAGAGCTACCTAGTTGTCAGATCAATCCAACATATCCATGTACAGAGAGCTAGCTACGTGGCAGACGATTCAAAAATCTCCATATACAGAGAGCTAACTATATGGCAGGGTAATTCAACAACTCCCTATACTGGGTTCTAGCTACATGCAGATATGTCAATGGTATTCATATACTGTGAGATTCCAAAATGGCAGAGAAATTCAATATGTTCATATACAGAGAGTTACATTCTTGTTAGATCAGTCCAACATACCCATGTACAGAGAGCAAGCTACATGGCAGACGAGTCCAAAATGTCCATATACAGAGAGCTAGCCACATGGCAGGGTAATGCAACATTTCTATATACAGAGTTCTAGCTACAGAGTTCTAGAGTCCAACGTGTCCATATACTGAGAGCCACCTACAAAACACACAAGTCCAATATGTTCATATACAGAGAGCTACATACTTGCAGATTAATCCAACATATCCATGTACAGAGGTCTTGCTACATGTCAGACGAGTTCCAAATGTCCATATACAGAGAGCTAGTACATGGCAGGGTAGTGCAACATTTCCAAATACAGAGTTCTACCTACAAAGCAGATGAGTCCAACTTGTCTATGTACAGAGAGCTAGCTACAAGGCAGAGTACTGCAACATTTCCATATACAGAGTTCTAGTTACATGTCCGATGTGTCCAACGTGTCCATATACTGAAAACTAGCTACATGGCAGTGTAGTACAACATGTCCATATACAGGGTACTAGCTACATCGCAGAGGAGTCCAACATGTCTATACACTGAGAGCTAGCTACATTGCAGACAGGTCCAATATGTTCATATAGACAGGTCCCTACTTGGCAGACCAATCTAACATATCCATGTACAGAGAGCTTGCTACATGTCAGACAAGTCCAAAATGTCCACATACAGAGAGCTCACTACATGGCAGGGTAGTGCAACATTTCCATATACAGTGTTCTAGCTACATGGCAGATGTGTTCAACGTGTCCATATACTGAGAGATAGCTACATTGCATGGTAGTCCAACCAAAATGTCCATATTCCGGGAGGTATCTACATGGCAGATGTGTCCAACGTTTCCTTTTACTGAGAGTAACCTACAGGGCAGATAAGTCCAATATGTTCATATATAGCGAGCTACCTACTTGGCAGATCAGTTCAACATGTCCATGTACAAAGAACTAGCTACATGGCGGATGAGTCCAAAATGTCCAAATACAGAGAGGTAGCTGCATGGAAGGGTAGAGCATCATTTCCATATACAGAGTTCTAGCTACATGGCAGATGTGTCCAACATGTCCATCTCCAGAGTTCTAGCTACATGGCAGACAATTCCAATATGTTCATATACAGAGAGCTCCCTATGTGGCAGACCAGTCCAACATATCCATGTACAGAGAGCTAGCTACATGTCAGATGAGTACAAAATGTCCATATACATAGAGCTAGCCACATGGCAGCTTAGTGGAACATTTCCATATTCAGATTATAGCTGCAAGGCAGATGAGTCCAACTTTTCTATATACAGAGAGCTTGATATATGGCAGAGTAGTGCAACATTTCCATATACAGTCTTCTAGCTACATGGTAGATGTGTCCAAAGTGCCCCTATACTGAGAGCTAGCAACATGGCAGAGTAGTACAACATGTTCATATACAGGTTACTAGCTACATCACAGAGGAGTCCAACATGTTCATATACTTAGAGCTAGCTATATGGCAGACAAGTCCAATAAGTTCATAAACAGAGAGCTACCTTCATGGTAGATCAGTTCAACATATACCTGTACAAAGAACTAGCTACATGGCGGATGAGTCCAAAATGTCCAAATACAGAGAGGTAGCTGCATGGAAGGGTAGAGCATCATTTCCATATACAGAGTTCTAGCTACATGGCAGATGTGTCCAACATGTCCGTCTCCAGAGTTCTAGCTACATGGCAGACAATTCCAATATGTTCATATACAGAGAGCTACCTACGTGGCAGACCAGTCCAACATATCTATGTACAGAGAGCTAGCTACATGTCAGATGAGTACAAAATGTCCATATACAGAAAGCTACCTCCATGGCAGGGTTGTGCAACATTTCCATATGCAGAGTTCTAGCTACATGGCAGATATGTCCAACGTGTACATATACTGATAGCTACCTACATGGCATATGGGTTCAAAATATCCATGTACAGAGAGCTAGCTTCATTAGAGAGTAGTACAACATTTCCATATTCAGAGTTCTAGCTACATGGCAGATGTGTCCAACGTGTCCATATACTGAGAGCTAGATGCATGGCAGAGTACTCAAACATTTCCATATACAAAGTTCTAACCACATGCAGATGTTTCCATCATGTCCATTTCCTGAAAGCAACCTACATGGCAGATCAGTATAAAATATCCATGTATAGAGGTCTAGCTACATGTCCGACAAGTCCAAAATGTCTATATACACAGAGCTAGCTTCATGGCAGGGTGATGCAACATTTCCATAAACAGAGTTCTAGCTACATGGCAGATATGTCCAACGTGTACATATACAGAGAGCTACCTTCATGGCAGATTAGTCCAACA
>NW_006408951.1:918557-923285 GCF_000296735.1 Chrysochloris asiatica
TATCCATGTATAGAGGTCTAGCTACATGTCCGACAAGTCCAAAATGTCTATATACACAGAGCTAGCTTCATGGCAGGGTGATGCAACATTTCCATAAACAGAGTTCTAGCTACATGGCAGATATGTCCAACGTGTACATATACAGAGAGCTACCTTCATGGCAGATTAGTCCAACATATTCATGCACAGAGCGGTAGCTACATGGCAGACGAGTCCAAAATGTCCATTAACAGAGAGCTTGCTACATGGCAGAGTAGGGCATCATTTACATATACAGATTTCTAACTACATGGCAGATGTTTGCAACATGTCCTTTTACTGAGAGCTAGCTACATGGCAGACAAGTCGAATATGTTCATTTAAAGACAGCTAACTACTAGGCAGATCCTACCAACATATCCACGTACAAAGAGATAGCTACATGGCAGACGAGGCCAAAATGTCCTTATACAGTGCACTAGCTACATGACAGTGTAGTGCAACATTTCCATATACAGAGTTTTAGCTACATGGCAGATGTGTCAAAATGTCAATATACTGAGAACTACCTACATGGCAGATCAGTCCAAAATATCCATTCATAGAAAGCAAGCTAAATGACAGATGAGTCCATCTTGTCTATATACAGAGAGCTAGCTACATGGCAGGGTAGTGCAACATTTCCATAATAAGAGTTCTAGCTACATAGCAGATGTGTCCAACGTATCCATGTACTGAGTGCTACCTATATATCATATCAGTCCAAAATATCCATGTACAGATTACTAGCTACATGGCAGAGTAGTGCTACATTTCCATAATCAGAGTTCTAGCTACATGGCAGATGAGACCAACCTGTCTATATACAGAGTAGTGCAACATGTCCATATACAGGGTACTAGCTAGATGGCAGATGAATCCAACCTTTCCATATACTGAGAGCCAGCTACATGTCAGCTACAAAACAGATGAGTCCAATGTGTCTATATACAGAGATCTAGCTCCATGGCAGTTAAGTGCAACATGTCCATATACAGGGAACTAGCTACATGGCAGATGAGTCCAACTGGTCTATATACAGAGAGCTGGCTACATAGCAGAGTAGTGCAACATTTCCATATATAGATTTCTACCTATATGGCAAATGTGTTCAACATGTTCATATAAAGAAACCTAACTACTTGGCAGATCAGACCAACATATCCATGTACAGAGAGCTAGCTACATGGCAGATAAGTCCAAAATATCCACATACAGAGCGCTAGCTACATGGAAGGGTAGTGCAACATTTCCATATACAGAGTTTTAGCTACATAGCAGATGTGTCCAAAGTGTCCATACACTGAGAGCTACCTACGTTGCAGATCAGTTCAAAATATCCATCAACAGAGAGATATCTACATGACAGACGAGTCCAAAATGTCCTGATACAGAGAGCTAGCTACATTACAGGGTAGTGCAATATTCCCATATACAGAATTCTAGCTACAAGGCAGATGAGTCCAAAATATCCATATACAGAGAGCTAGCTACATGGCAGGGTAGTGCAACATTTCCATAATCAGAGTTCTATCTACATGGCAGATGTGTTCTATGTGTCCATATACTGAGTGCTACCTACATGGCTGATCAATTCAAAATATCCATGCACAGAGAGGTAGCTACATGTCAGATGAGTCCAAAATGTCCAAATACAGACAGCTAGCTAAATGGCTGAGTAGTGCAACATTTCCATATACAGCGTCTAGTTACAAGGCAGATAAGTCCAACTTGTCCATATACTGAGTGCTAGCTACATGGCAGAGTAGACCAACATGTCCATAATCAGGGTAGTAGCTACCTGGCTAATGAGTCCAATATGTCCATATACTTTGAGCTAGCTACATGGCAGACAAGATCAATATGCAGACAGCTACCTACTTGGCAGATCAGTTCAACATATCCATGTACCGAGAGCTAGCTACATTGCAGACGAGTCCAAAATGTCCATACGTAAAGTGCTAGGTACATGGCAGAGTAGTGAAACATTTCCATATACACTTTCTAGCTACATGGCAGATGTGTCCTACATGTCCTTAAACTGAGAGCTAGTTACATGGCAAACTAGTCGAATATGTTCATATAAAGACAGCTAACTACTTGTCAGATCAAACCAACATATCCATGTACAAAGAGCTAGTCACATGGCAGACGAGTCCAAAATATCCATAATTAGAAAGCTAGCTACTTGGCAGGGTAGTGCAAAATGTCCATATACACGTGTTTTAACTACGTGACAGATGTGTCCAAGGTGTCCATATACCGAGAGCTACCTACATGGCAGATCAGTCCAAAATATCCATTCACAGAGAGCTAGCTACATGACAGACGAATCCAAAATGTCCATATACAGAGAGCTAGGTACATGGCAGGGTAGTGCAACATTTCCATATACAGAATTCTAGCTACAAGGCAGATGAGTCCACCTTGTCTACAGACAGAGAGCTAGCTACATGTCAGGGTAGTGCAACATTTCCATAATCAGAGTTCTAGCTACATAGCAGATGTGTCCAATGTATCCATATACTGAGCGCTACCTACATGGCATATCCGTCCAAAATATCCATGGACTGATAGCTAGCTACATGGCAGAGTAGTGCTACATTTCCATGGTCTGCGTTCTAGCTATATGGCAGATGTGACCTAAGTGTCCATATACTGAGAGCTACCTACATGGCATAGTAATCCAACATGTCTTTACAAAGAGTACTAGCTACTGAGCTGATGAGTCCAACATATCCATATTTTAGGAATTAGCTGCATTGGAGACAAGTCCAAAATGTTCATATACAAAGAGCTACCTACTTGGCAGATCAGTCCAACATATCCATGTACAGAGAGCTAGCTCCATTGTAGACGAGTCAAAAATGTTCATGTACAGAGAGCTAGCAACATGGCAGTGTAGTGTAACATTTCCATATACAGAGTTCTAGGTAAAAGGCAGATAAGTCCACCTTGTCTATATCCAGAGAGCTACCTACATGGCAGGGTAATGCAACATGTTCATATACAGGGTCCTATCTACAAGTAACATGAGTCTAACTTTTCTATATACAGAGAGCTACCTATATGGCAGAGTAGTGCAACATGTCCATATACAGGGTACTAGTTAAATGGCAGATGAGTCCAACATGTCCATATACTGAGAGGAAGCTATATGTCAGACTAGTCCAATATGTTCATATAGTGAGAGCTACCTTATTGGCAGATTAGTCAATCATATCCATGTACAGAGAGCTAGCTACCTGGCAGACAGGTCCAAAGTGTCGATATACAGAGAGCTAGCTACATGACAAGGTATTGCAACATTTCCTTATACAGAGTTCTAGCTACAAGGCAGATGAGTTCAACTTGTCTATATACAGAGAGTTAGATACATGGCAGAGTAGTGCAACATGTCCATATATAGGGTACTAGTTACATGGCAGGAGAGTCCAACATATCCATATACTGTGAGCCAGCTACATGGCAGACAATTCCAATATGTTCATATACAGAGAGGTAGTACATGGCAGGGTAGTTCAACATTTCCATATACAGAGTTCTAGCTACAAGGCAGATGAGTCCAACTTGTCTATATACAGAGAGCCAGCTACATGGCAAGGTAGTGCAACATGTCAATATACAGGGTATTTGCAACATAGCATATGAGTCCAATTTGTCTATATACAGAGAGCTAGCTAATGGCAGCGTAGTGCAACATTTCCATATACAGAGAATTAGGTACCTAGCTGATGAGTCCAACATGTCCATATTCTGAGAGCTAGCTACATGGGAGACAAGTACAACATATCCATGTACAGAGAGCTATCTACATTACAGACGAGTCCAAAATGTCCATATACCGAGAGTTAGTTACATGGAAAGGTAGTACATCATTTCTATATACAGTGTTCTAGCTACAAGACAGATGAGTCCACCTTGTCTATAGACAGAGAACGAGCTACATGGTAGAGTAGTGCAACATGTCCATATACAGGGTACAAGCTATGTGGTTGATGAGTCCAACATGTGCATATACTGAGAGCTTGCTACATGACAGAAAAGGCCAATGTGTTGATATACAGAGAGCTACATTATTGGCTCAGCTGTGTATCATATCCACGTACAGAGAGCTAGCTACATGGCAGACGAGTCCAAAATGTCTATATACAGAGAGCTAACTACATGGCACAGTAGTGCAACATTTCCATATATAGAGTTCTAGCTACAAGGCAGATGTGACCAACTTATCCATCTACTGAGAGCTAGCTACATGACAAATTAGTCCAACATGAGCATATACTCAGAGCTAGCTACATGGCAGACAAGTCCAATATGTTCATACACATAGAGCTAGCTATATGGCAGACTAGTTTAGGATTTCCATATACAGAGTACTAGCTACATGGCAAATGTGTCCTACGTGTCTGTATACATGACAGAGTAGTCCAACAAGTCCGTATACAGGGTACTAGCTACATGGCAAATGAATCCAACATGTCCATATACTGAGAGGAAGCTACATGGCAGACAAGTCCAATATGTTCATATACAGAGAACAACCTTCTTGACAGATCAGTCGATCCTATCAATGTACAGAGAGCTAGCTACCTGGCAGACAGGTCCAAAATATCGATATACAGAGAGCTATCTACATGGCAGGGTAGTGCAACATTTCCATATACAGTGTTCTAGATTCATGGCAGATGTGTCCAACATGTCCTTATC
>NW_006408951.1:924395-925155 GCF_000296735.1 Chrysochloris asiatica
TGTCTATGTACAGGGAGCTAGCTACATGGCAGGGTAGTGCAACATTTCCATAATCAGAGTTCTAGCTACATGGCAGATATATCCAACATGTCCATATACTGAGAGTTACCTATATGGCAGATCAGTCCAAAATATACATGTACAGAACGCCAGCTACATGGCAGAGCTGTTCAACATTTCCATAATCAGACTTCTAGCTACATGGCAGATATGTCCTCCGTGTCCATATACTGAAAGCTATCTACATGGCAGAGAAGTCAACATTTCCATATACAGAGTTCTAACTACATGGCAGATGTGTTCAATATGTCCATATACTGGGAGCTACCTACATGGCAGATCAGTCCAAAATATTTATGTACAGAGAACTAGCTACATGTGAGACTAGTCTAAAATATCTATATACAAAGAGCTAGCTACATGGCAGAGTAGTGCATCATTTGTATATACAGAACTCAAGATACATGGTAGATGATTCCAAAGTGTTCATATACCGAGAACTAGCTACATGGCAGAGTAGTTCAACATGTCAATATAAAGAGTACTAGCTACAAGGCAGATGAGTCCAACTTGTCTATATACTGAGATCTAGCTACATGGAAGGGTTGTGCAACATTTCCATATACAGGGTACTAGCAACAAGGTGGATGAATCTAACTTGTCTATATACAGAGAGCTAGCTATATGGCAAAGGAATGCTACATGTGCATGTACAGGGTACTAGCTATCTGGTTGATGAGTCCAACATGTCCATATACTG
>NW_006408951.1:925665-931210 GCF_000296735.1 Chrysochloris asiatica
TTCCATATACAGAGTTCTAATTACAAGGCAGATGAGTTACTTGTCTATATACAAAGACGCAGCTACATGGCAAGGTAGTGCAACATGTTCATATATAGGGAATTAGCTACATGGCAGATGAGACCAACTTGTCTATATACAGAGAGCTAGCTAATGGGAGAGTACTGCAACATTTCCATATTCAGAGCACTAGCTACCTGGCTGATGAATCAAACATGTCCATATTCTGAGAGCAAACTACATAGGAGACAAGTCCAATATGTTCATATACACAGTGCTACCTACTTGTCAGATCAGTCCAACATATCCATGTACAGAAAGCTAGCTACATGGCAGACGAGTCCAAAGTGTCCATATACAGGGAGCTAGTTACATGGCAGGGTAGTACAACATTTCTCTATACAGAGTTCTAGCTACAAGGCAGATATGTCCAACATGTCCATATACTGAGAGCTAGCTACATGACAGAGTTGTCCAACATGTCCATATACAGTGCACTAGCTACATGGCTAATGAGTCCAACATGTCCATATACTGAGGTTGGCTACATGGCAGACAAGTCCAATGTGTTCATATACAGAGAGCTACTTTCTTGGCACAACAATCTATCATATCCATGTATAGAGAGCTAGCTACATGGCAGACAAGTCCAATATGTTCATACACAGAAAGCTAGCTATATGGCAGAGTAGACGAGGATTTCCATAAACAGAGTTCTAGCTACATGGCAAATGTGTCTTACATGTCCATATACTGTGAGCTAGCTACATGAGGGTAGTCCAACATGTCCATATACAGTGTACTAGTTACATGGCAGTTGAGTCCAAAATATCCATATACTGAGAGCAAGCTACATGGCAGAGAAGTCCACTATGTTCATATACAGAGAGCTAGTACATGGCAGGGTAGTGCAACATTTCCATATACCCAGTTCTAGCTACAAGGCAGATGAGTCCAACTTCTCTATATACAGAGAGTTAGCTACATGGCAGAATAGTGCAACATGTCCCTACACAGGGTACTAGCTACACGGCAGATGAATCCAACATGTCCATTTACTGAGAGCTAGCTATATGTCAGACAAGTACAATGTGTTCATATACAGAGAGCTACATTCTTGGCACAAAAGTCTGTCATATCCATGTACAGAGAGCTAGCTACCTGGCAGACAGTTCCAAAATGTCCATATAGAGAGAGCTAGCAACATAGTAGGGTAGTGTAACATTTCCATAAACAGAGTTTTAGCTACAAGGTAGATGAGTCCAACTTGTCAATATACAGACAGCTAGCTACATGGCAGGGTAGTGTAACATTTCCATAAACTGAGTACTAGCTATAAGGTAGATGAGTCCAACTTCTCTATATACAGAGAGCTAGCTACATGGCAGAATAGTGCAACATGTCCATATACACTGTACTAGCTACACGGCAGATGAATCCAACATATCCATACACTGAGAGCTAGGTACATGTCAGACAAATCCAATATGTTCATATACAGAGTGCTAGATAAATGGCAGGGTAGTGCAGGATTTCCATATACAGAGTTCAGGCTACAAGGCAGATAAGTCCAACTTGTCTATTACAGAGAGCTAGCTACATGGCAGAGTAATCCAACATGTCCATATACAGGGTATTAGCTACATGGCAGGTGAGTCCAACATATCCATATACTGAGAGCTAGCTACATTGCAGGGTAGTGCAATATTTCCATATACAAAGATATAGCTAGAGGGCAGATGTGTCTAAAATGTCCATATACATAGAGCTAGCTACATGGGAGACCAGTCCAATATGTTCATATACAAAGAGCTACCTACTTGTCAGAACACTGCAACATATTCATGTACAGAGAGCTAGCTACATGGCAGACGAGTCCAAAATATCCGTATACAGGGAACTAATTACATGGCAGACTAGTGCAACGTTTCCATATATAGAGTTCTAGGTAGAAGGCAGATGAGCCCAACTTATCTATATACAGAAAGCTAGCTACATGGCAAGGTAGTGCAACATGTCCATATACAGGGTACAAGTTACAATGCAGATGAGTCCAACTTGTCTATATAAAGAGAGCTAACTACATGGCAGACAAGTCCAATGTTTCTATATACAGACAGCTACCCTCTTGGCACACGGTCTATCATATCCATGTACAGAGAGCTAGCTACATGGCAGATGAGTCCAAAATGTCCATATACAGAGAGCTAGCTACACGGCAGGATAGTGCATCATTTCCTTATACAATGTTCCAGCTACAAGGCAGATGAGACCAACTTGTCTATATACAGAGAGCTAGCAGCATGTCCATACACAGGGTACTAGCTACATGGCAGATGAGTCCAAAATGTCCATATACTGAGAGCTAGCTACATGGCAGACAAGTCCAATATGTTCATATACAGAGAGCTACCTACTTGGCAGATCAGTCCAACATATCCATGTACAGAGAGTTACCTATATGGCAGATGAGTCCAATGTCTCCATATACTGAGAGTTAGCTACATGGCATAGTAGTCCAACATGTCTCTATACAAAGAGCTATCTACATAGCAGAGTAGAGCAACATTTCCATATACAAAGTTACAGTTACATGGTAGATGTGTAGAACGTGTCCATATACTGAGAGCTACCTATATGGCAGACCAGTCCAACATGTACATATACAGGGTACTAGCTACATGGCAGAGGAATCCATCATGTCCATATACTGAGAGCTACATGGCAGACAAGTCCAATATCTTCATATACAGAGAGCTAGCTAAATAGCTATGTAGTGCATCATTTCCATATACAGAGTTGAAGCTCCATGGCAGATGAACCCAAAGTGTTCATATACTGAGATCTACCCACATGGCAGAGTAGTTAAAATGTCCATGTACACGATACTAGCTATTTGGAAGATGAGTCAAATATGTCCATATACAGAGAGATAACTACATGGCAGAGCATTCCAACTTGTCCATATACAGGGTACTAGCTACCGGGCAGATGAATCCATCATGTCCATATAATAAGAGCTAGCTACATGGAAGACAAGTCCAATATGTTCTTATACAGAGAGCTATCTACTTGGCAGATCAGTCCATCATATCAATGTACACAGAGCAAGGTTAATGGCAGACGAGTCCAAAATGTCCATACAGAGAGACTTAGCTACAAGGCAGGGTAGTGCAACATTTCCACATACAGAGTTCAAGCTCCAAGGCAGTTGAGTCCAACTTGTCTATATACAGAGAGCTGGCTCCATGGCTGAGTAATACAACATTTCCATATAAAGAGTTCTAGCTACATGGCAGATGTGTCTGAGGTGTCCATATACTGAGAGCTAGTTAGCTATATGGCAGACAAGTTCAATATGTTCGTACACAGAGAGCTAGCTACATGACAGTGTAGTGCAACATTTCCATATACAGAGTTCTAGCTACATGGCAGACAAGTCCAATATGTTCATACAGAGAAAGGTAGCTACATGGCAGATCAGTCCAATGAGTTCATATACATAGAGCTAGCTACATAGCAGGGTAGAGGAACATTTCCATACACAGAGTTCTAGCTACATGGCAGATGTGTCCAACATGTCCATTTGCTGAGAGCTAGCTACATGGCAGAGTAGTAAAACATGTCTATATACAGGCAACCAGCTACATTGCAGATGAGTCCAACATACCCATATACTGAGAGCTAGCTACATGGCAGAGTAGTCCAATATTTTCATAACAGAAAGTTACCTACTTGGCAGATCAGTCCAACATATGCATGTACAGAGAGCTAGCTCAATGGCAGATGAGTTCAAAATGTTCATATACAGAGAGCTAACTACATGGCAGGGTAGGGCAACATTTCCATACACAGAGTTCTAGCTAAATGCAGATGTGTCCAACGTGTGCATATACTGAGAGCTACATACATGGTAGTGTAGTCCAATATGTCCATATACAGGATACTAGCTAATTGACAGATGAATCCATCATGTCCATATACTGAAAGCTAGCTACATAGCAGACATGTCCAATATATTCATATACAGATAGCTAGCTACATGGGAGGGTAGTGCAACATTTCCATATACAGAGTTCTAGCTACATGCAGATGTGTCCAACATGTCCATATACTGACAGCTAGGTACACTGCAGAGTAGTCCAACCGGATCATATACAGGATACTAGCTACATGGAAGATGAGTCAATCTTATACATAAACTGAGAGCTAGCTACATGGCAGACAAGTCCTATATGTTAATATACAGAGAGCTATCTATTTGGAAAATCAGTCCAAAATATCCATGTACAGAGAGCTAGCTACATGTCAGACAAGTCCAATATATCCATATACAGATAGCTAGTTACAAGGCAGAGTAGTGAATCTTTTCCATATACAGAATTCGAGCTACGTGGCAGACGAGTCCAAAATGTCCATATACAGAAAGCTAGCTACATGGCAGAGTATTGCAACATTTCCATATACAGAGTTCTAGCTCCATGAAAGAAGAGACCAACATTTTCACATACTGAAAGCTAGCTACATGGCAGACAAGTCAAATATGTTCATATACAGTGTGCTAGCAGGGTAGTGCAACATTTCCATATACAGAGTTCTAGCTACATGGCAGATAAGTCCAATATGTTCATATACAGAAAGAGAGCTAGCTACATGGCATATAAGTCCAACATATCCATGTACAGAGAGCTAGGTATATGTCAGACGAGTCCGAAATGTCCATATACAGAGAGCTAGCTTCAAGGCAGAGTAGAGCATCATTTCCATATACAGTGTTCTAGCTACATGGCAGATGTGTCCAATGGGTCCATATACTTAGAGCTAGCTACATGGCAGAGTAGTCCAACATATTCTTATACAGGATATTAGATACAAAGGCAGATGAGTCCAACATGTTGATATACAGAGAGCTAGCACCATGGAAGCGTAGTGCAACATTTCTATGTACAGAGTCTAAGCTACATGGCAGAAGAGTCCAAAGTGTTCATAGACTGGGAGCTAGCTACATGGCAGGGTAGTACAACATGTCCATATACTTGGTAGATGGTCCAATATGTCCATATACTGAGAGCTAGCCACATGACAGAGAAATCCAAGATGTTAATATACATGGCAGGGTAGTGCCACATTTCCATATGCAGAGTTCTAACTACATGGTAGATGATCCAACGTGTCCATATACTGAGAGCCAGCTACATGGCAAAGTAGTCCAACATGTCCATATACAGGGTACTAGCTACATGGCAGATGAGTCCATCATTTCCATATACGACAGGTTGCTACATCACAGACAAGTCAAATATGTTCATATACAGAGAGCTGCCTCCTTGGCAGATCAGTCCAACATATCCATGTACCATGATCTAGCTGTGTGGCGGGGTAATGTAACATTTCCATATACAGAGCTCTAGCTACAAGGCAGATAAGACAAACTTGTCTATATATAGAGAACTAGCTACATAGCAGAGTAGTGCAACATTTCCATATGCAGAAATCCAGCTACATGGCAGATGTGTCCAACATGTCCATATACTGAGAGCTAGCT
>NW_006408951.1:931310-950288 GCF_000296735.1 Chrysochloris asiatica
TCCATATACTGAGAGCTAGCTGCATGGCAGACAAGTCCAATATGTTCATATACAGAGAGCTACCTACTTGGCAGATCAGTCCAACATATCCATGTACAAAGAGCTAGTTACATGGCAGAGTAGTTCAACATATCCATATAGAGGGTACTAGATTCAAAAGCAGATGAGTCCAACTTGTCTCTATATAGAGAGCTAGCTCCATAGCAGGGTATTGCAACATTTCCATATACAGAGTTTAAGCTACATGGCAGATGAGTCCACAGTGTTCATATACTGAGATCTATCTACATGGCAGGGTAGTACAACACGTCCATATACTTCGTACTATCTACATGTCAGATGGTCCAATATGTCCATATACTGAGAGCTCACTACAAGGCAGACAAGTCCAAGATGTTAATATACAGAGAGCTATCTACATGGCAGGGTAGTGACACAATTCCATATACAGAGTTCTAGCTACATGGGAGATGATCCAACGTGTCCATATACTGAGAGCCAGCTACATGGCAGAGTAGTTCAACATGTCCATACACAGGGTACTAGCTACATGGCAGATGAGTCCATCATGTTCATATAATGACAGATTTCTACATTGCAGACAAGTCCAATATGTTCATATACAGAGAGCTACCTACTTGGCACATCAATCCAACATATCCATGTACAGAGAGCTAGCTATGTGGCAGACAACTCCAAAATGTCCATATACAGAGAGCCAGCTACATGGTAAGGTAGCATAACATTTCCATATACAGAGTTCTAGCTACAAGGCAGATAAGTCCAACTTGTCTATATATAGACAGCTAGCTACATGGCAGAGTAGTGCAACATTTCCATATACAGAAATCCAGCTACATGGCAAATGTGTCCAACATGTCCATATACTGAGAGCTAGCTACATGGCAGAGCAGTACAACATGTCTATATACAGGTTACTATCTAAATGGCAGAGGAGTCCAACGTGTCCATATACTGAGAGCTATTTACATGGCAGACAAGTCCAATATGTTCATATACAGAGAGCTACCTACTTGGCAGATCAGTCCAACATATCCATGTACAGAGAGCTAGAAACATGGCAATGTAGTGTAACATTTCCATATACAGAGTTCTAATTACAAGGCAGATGAGTTACTTGTCTATATACAAAGACGCAGCTACATGGCAAGGTAGTGCAACATGTTCATATATAGGGAATTAGCTACATGGCAGATGAGACCAACTTGTCTATATACAGAGAGCTAGCTACATGGCAGAGTAGTGCAACATTTCCATTTACAGAGTTCTAGCTAAATGGATGATATTTCCAACGTGTTCATATACTGAGAGCAACCTACGTGGCAGATCAGTCCAAAATATCCATGCACAGAAAGCTGGCTACATGGCCGAGGAGTCCAAAATGTCCACATTCAGAGAACTATGTAGTGGCAGAGTAGTGCATCATTTCCATATAGAGAGTTCAAGCTACATGGCAGTTGACTCCAAAGTGTTCATATACTGAGAGGTAGCTACAAGGCAGAGTAGTCCCACATGTCCATGTAAAGAGAACTAGCTACCTGGCTAATGATTCCAACATGTCCATATACTGAGAGCTATCTACATGGCACACAAGTCCAATATGTTCATATACAGATAGCTACCTACTTGGCAGATCAGTCCATCATATGCATATACAGAGAGCTAGTTACATGGCAGACGAGTCAAAAATGTCCATATACAAAAAGCTAATTACATGGCCAGGTAGTGCAACATCTGCAAATACAGAGTTCTAGCTCGAATGCAGATGAGTCCAACTTGTCTATATACAGAGAGCTAGCTACATGGCAGAGTAGTCCAACATGTCTATATAAAGAGTAATAGCTAGCTGGCTAATTAATTCAACGTGTCCATATACTGAGAGCTAGATGCATGGCAATAAAACCCAATAGGTTCATATACAGAGATCTACCTGCCTGGCAGATCAGTCCAACATATCCATGTACAGAGTGCTATCTACATGGCAGACTAGTCCAAAATGTCCTTATTCAGAAAGCTAGCTATATGGCAGTATAGGGCAATGTTTCCATATATAGTTCTAGCTACAAGGCAGATGAGTCCATCTTGTCTATATATAGCGAGCTAGCTACATGGCATACGAGTCAAAAATGTCCATATGCAAAAAGCTAGTTACATGGCCGGGTAGTGCAACATCTCCATATACAGAGTTCTAGCTACAATGCAGATGAGTCCAACTTGTCTATATACAGAGAGCTAGCTACATGGCAGAGTAGTCCAACATGTCTATGTAAAGAATACTAGCTAGCTGGCTAATTAATTCAACATGTCCATATACTGAGAGCTAGATTCATGGCAATAAAACCCTATTGGTTCATATACAGAGATCTACCTACCTGGCAGATCAGTCCAACATATCCAAGTACAGAGTGTTATCTACATGGCATACGAGTCCAAAATGTCCTTATTCAGAAAGCTAGCTATATGACAGGGTAGGGCAATTTTTCCATATATAGTTCTAGCTACAAGGCAGATGAGTCCATCTTGTCTATATAGAGAGAGCTAGCTACATGGGAGGGTAGTGCAACATTCCCATATACAGAGTTCTAGCTACAAGGCAGATGAATCCAACTGGTCTATATACAGAACTAGCTACATGGTCGTGTATTCCAACATGTTCATATACAGGGTACTAGCTACATGGCAGATGAGTCCAACATGTCCATATACCGAGAGCTAGATAAATGGCATACAAGTCCAATATGTTCAAATAGAGAGAGCTACCTACTTGGTACATCAGTCCAACATATCCATGTGCTGAGAGCTATCTACATGACAGACGAGTCCAAAATGTCCATATACAGAGAGCTAGCTACATGGCAGCATTGTGCAACATTTCCATATACAGAGTTCTAGCTTTAAGGCAGATGAGTCCAATGTGTCTATGTACAGAGAACTAGTTACATGGCAGAGTAGTGCAAGATATCCATATACGGAGATCTAGCTACCTGGCTTATGTATTCATCTTGTCCATATACGGAGAGTAACCTACCTGGCAGATCAGTCCAAAATATCCATGTACAGAAACCTTGCTACATGGCAGACTAGTCCAAAATATACATATACAGAGAACTAGCTGCATGGATTGCAGAGTAGTGCATCATTTCTATATACAGAGTTAAAGCTACATGGCAGATGAGTCCAAAGTGCTCATATACTGAGCTAGCTACATGGTAGAGTAGTCCAACATGTCTACATGCAGGGTACTAACTACATGGCAGATGAGTCCAACATGGCCATATACTGAGAGGTAGCTACATTGCAGAAGTGTCCAACATGTCCATAAATTGCCAGATAACTACATGGCAGACAATTTCAATATGTTCATATAGAGAGAGCTACCTGCTTGGCAGACCAGTCCAACATATACATGTACAGAGAGTTAGCTACAAGGCAGATGAGTCCAAAATGTCCTTATACAGAGAGCTAGCTACATGGGAGAGTAGTTCAACATTTCCATTTACAGAGTTCTACCTACAAGACAGAAGAGTCCAACTTGTCTATATCCAGAGTGCTAACTACATGTCAGAGTAGAGCAACATTTCCATATACAGATTTTTAGCTACATGGCATCTGTTTCCAACGTGTCCATTTACTGAGAGCGAACAACATGGCAAAGTAGTCCAACATGTCCATATTCAGGGTAGTAGCTACGTGGCAGATGTGTTCAACATGTCCATATCCTGAGAGCCACCTACAGGGAAGACTAGTGTTATATGTTCATATACAAAGAACTACCTACTTTTCAGATCAGTCCAACATATCCATGTACAGAGAGCTAGTTACATGGAAGACGAGTCCAAAATATCCATATACAGAGAGCTAGCTACATTGCAACATATCCATATACAGAGTTCTAGCTACAAGACAGATGAGTCCAACTTTTCTATATACAGAGAGCTAGCTACATGGCAAAGTAGTCCAACATGTCTATATATAGAGTACTAGCTACCTGGCTAATTAATTCAACATGTCCATATACTGAAAGCTAGTAGAAAAATCCAACGGCAGAAAAATCCAATATGTTCATATACTGAGAGCTAGTAGAAAAATCACATGGCAGAAAAATCCAATATGTTCATATACAGAGAGCTATCTACTTGTCAGATCATTCCAACATATCTATGTAAAGAGAGTTAGCTATATCGAAGACGAGTCCAAAATGTCTATATACAGAGAGCTAGCTACTTGGCAGTGTAGTGCAACATTTCCATATACAGAATTCAGCCTACAAGGCAGATTAGTCCAGCTTGTCTATATACAGAGTTAGCTACATAGTCGGGTATTCCAACATGTCCATATACAGGGTACAAGCTACATGGCAGATGAGTCCAACTTTTCTATATGCAGAGAACTAGCTACATGGCAGAATAGTCCAACACGTCCATATAAAGAGTACTAGCTGCCTTGCTAATGAGTCCAACATGTCCATATACTGAAAGCTAGCTACATTGCAGACAATTCCAATATGTTCATACACAGAGAGTTACCTAGTTGGCTGATCAGTCCAACATATCCAAGTACAGAGAGGTAGCTACATGGCAGATGAGTCCAAAATGTCCATATACAGAGACCTAGCTACATGGAAGGGTAGTGTAACATTTTCATATACAGAGTTCTAGCTAAAATGCAGATAAGTCCAACTTTTCTTTATTCAGAGTGCTAGCTACGTGGCAGAGTAGTGCAACACATCCATATACAGAGTTCTAGATAAGTGGCTGATGTGTCCAACGTGTCCATATACTGAGAGCAAACTACATAGCAGATCAGTGCAAAATATCATATACATGGCAGAGTAGTTGAACATATCCATATACAAGGTATAACCTACCTGGCTAATGACTCCAACATGTCCATATACTGAGAGCTAGCTACATTGCAGATGTGTCCAACATGTTCATATACTGGGAGCTAACTACATTGCAGACAAGTTCAATATATTTATATACAGAGAGAGCTACCTTCTTGGCAGATCAGTCTCAGATATCCATGTACAGAGAGATAGCTAAATGGCAGATGAGTCCAAAATGTCCATATTCAGAGAGCTAGTAGGAGCTCTGGTAGCGTAGTGGTTACGAATCGGGCTGCGAACCTAAAGGTCAGCGGTTCGAAACTACCAGCTGCTCCGCGGGAGATAGATGAGGCTTTCTACTCCCGTAAGGATTTACACCCTCGGAAACCCTGTACAGGGTCGCTATGGGTCGGAACCGACTCTACGGCACACAACAACAACAACAACAACAACAACTACATAGCAGAGTAGTGCAACATTTCCATATACAGAGTTCGAGCTACATGGCAGATGTGTCCAACATGTCTATATATGTAGAGCAACCTACATGACATCTCAGTCCAAAATATCCATGCTCAGAGAGCTAGCTACATGCCAGATGAGTCCAAAATGTCCATATACAGAGAGATAGCTACATGGCAGAGTAGTGCATCATTTCCATATACAGAGTTCAAAATACATGGTAGATGAGTCCAAAGTGTTCATATACTGAGAGCTAGCTATATGGCAGAGTAGTCCAACATGTCTATATAAAGAGTACTAGCCACCTGGCTAATGAGTCCAACATGTCCATATACTGAGAGCTAGCTACACGGCAGACAAGTCTAATATGTTCATATACAGAGAGCTACCTACTTGCCAGATCAGTCCAACATATCCAAATACAGAGAGCTAGCGACATGGCAGACGAGTCAAAAATGTCTATATACAGAAAGATAGCTACATGGCAGGGTAGTGCATCATTTCCATATACAGAATTCAAACTACACGGTAGATGATTCCTAAGTGTTCATGTACTGAGAGTTAGCTACATGGCAGAATAGTCCAACATGTACATATAATGCGTACTAGCTACCTGGCTAATGAGTCCAGCATGTCCATATAATGAGAGCTAGCTACTTGGAAGACAAGTCCAATAAGTTCATATACAGAGAGCTACCAACTTGGCAGATCAGTCCAACATATCCATGTACAGAGTTCTAGCTACATGGCAGACAAGTCCATAATGTTCTTATACAGCGAGCTAGCTACATGGCAACGTAGTGCAACATTTCAATATACAGGGTTCTAGGTACATGGCAGATGTGTTCAACGTGTCCATATCCTGAGAGCTTCCTACATGGCAGATCACTGCCACATGTCCATATACAGGGTACTAGCTACATGGCAGATGAGTCCAACATGTTCCTTTACTGAGAGTTAGCTACATTGCAGATGTGTCCAACATGTCCTCTTACTGGGAGCTAGCTACATGGCAGACAAGTTCAATATATTCATATACAAAGAGCTACCTACTTGGCATATCAGTCCAACATATCCATGTACAAAGAGCTAACTACATGGCAGATGAGTCCAAATTGTTCATATTCAGAGAGCTAGCTACATAGCAGAGTAGTGCAACATTTCCATATACAGAGTTCTAGCTACACTGCAGATGTGTCCAATGTGTCCATATATTTAGAGCAATCTACATGGCAGCTCAGTCCAAAATATCCATGCACAGAGAGCTAGCTACAGGCCAGATGAGTCCAAAGTGCTCATATACTGAGAGCTAACTACATGGCAGAGTAGTCCAACATGGCCATATAAACAGTACTAGCCACCTGGCTAATGAGTCCAACATATCCATATACTGAGAGCTAGCTACATGTCATACAAGTCCAATATGTTAATATACAAAGAGCTACCTACTTGCCTGATAAGTCCAACAAATCCATGTACAGCGAGCTAGCTACATGGAAGATGGGTCCAAAATGTTCATATACAGAGAGCCAGCTACATGGCAGAGTAGTGCATCATTTCCATATACAAATTCAAACTACATGTCATATGACTCCAAAGTGTTCATATACTGAGAGCTAAAGGTCGCTATGGGTCGGAACCGACTCGACGGCACTTAACAACAACAACAACAACTACAAGGCAGAGTTGTCCAATATGTCCATATAAAGATTACTTTCTTCCTGGATAATGAGTCAAACATTTCCATATCCGGAGAGCTAGCTACATGGCAGAGCAGTGCATTATTTCCATATACAGAGTTCAAGCAACATGGCAGATGTGTCCAAAGTGTTCATGTACTGAGACCTGGCTAGATAATAGAGTAGTCCAACATGTACATATAAAGAGAACTAGCTATCTGGTACATGGCAGAGTGGTCCAACATGTCCGTATAAAGAGTACTAGCTACCTGGCTATTGAGTCCAACATGTCAATATACTGAGAGCTAGCTACATGGCCAACAAGTCCAATATGTTCATATATAGAGAGCTTCATACTTGGCAGATAAGTTGAAAATGTTCATATACAGAGAGCTAGCTACATGGCAGAGTAGTGCAACATTTCCATATACAGAGTTCTAGCTACAAGGCAGATGAGTCCAACTTGTCTATATACAGAGTTAGCTACATGGCCAGATAGTCCAATATGTCCATATATAGGGTACAAGTTTCATGGTAGATGAGTCCCACAGGTCCATATACTGAAAGCTAGCTACATGGCAGACAAGTCCAATATGTACATATACTGAGAGCTACATACTTGGCTGATCATTCCAACATATCCATGTACAGAGAGGTAGCTATATGGCAGACAAGCCCAAAATGTTCATATACAGGGACCTAGCTACATGGCAGGGTAGTGCAACATTTTCATATACAAATTTCTAGCTAAAAGGCAGATGAGTCCAACTATTCTATATTCAGAGTGCTAGCTACATGGCAAAGTAGTGCAACATATCCATATACAGTATTCTAGATACATGGCTGATGTGTCCAAGGTGTCCATATTCTGAGAGCAACCTACAAAGCAGATCAGTGCAAAATTTCCATGCACAGAAGATCTACCTACATAGCAGATGAGTCCAAAATGTCCATATAAAGAGAGCAAGCTACATTACAGAGTAATGCATCATTTCCATATACAGAGTTCAAGCGACAAGGCAGATGAGTCCAAAGAGTTCATATACTGAGAGCTGGCGACATGGCAGAGTAGTCAAACATGTCCATATACAGGGTATTGCCTACCTGGCTAATGACTCCATCATGTCCATAAACTAAGAGCTAGCTACATTGCAGATGTGTCCAACATGTCCATATACTGGCAGCAAGCTACATTGCAGACAAATTCAATATATTTTTATACAGAGAGAGTTACCTTCTTGACAGATCAGTCCAACATATCCATGTACAGAGAGCTAGCTATACGGAAGACGAGTCCAAAATGTGCAAATACAGAGAGCTAGCTACATAGCAGAGTAGTGCAACATTTCCATATACAGAATTCTAGCTACAAGTCAGATAAGTCAAACTTGTCTATAAACATGGAGCTAGCTACATGATAGGGTAGTGCAATATTTCCACATCCAGAGTTCTAGCTTAATGGCAGATGTGTCCAACGTGTCCATATACTGAGTGCTTCCTACATGGCAGATCAGTCCAACATGTCCATATATAGTGTACAAGCTACATGGCAGATGAGTACAACATATATAGTGTACGAGCTACATGGCAGATGAGTATAGCAATATAAGTAACAGAGTTGTCTACATTGCAGATGTGTCTAACATATCCATATACTGGGAGCTAGCTACATGACAGACAAGTTCAATATGTTCATATACAGAGAGCTACCTACTTGGCATATCAGGACAACATATCCATGTACAGAGAGCTAGTGACATGGTAGACGAGTCCAAAATGTCCATATACAGAGGACTAGCAACATGTCAGATGTGACAACTTGTCCATATATTTAGAGCAACATACATGGTAGCTCAATACAAAATATCCATGGGTGAGTCCAAAATGTCCATATACAGAGAGATAACTACATGGCAGAATAGTCCATCATTTCCATATACAGAGTTCAAACTACATGGTAGATGAGTTCAAAGTGTTAATATACTGAGAGCTAGCTACATGGCAGAATAGTCCAACATGTACATATAAAGAATAGTAGCTATCTGGCTAATGAGTCCAACATGTCCATATAATGAGAGCTAGCTACATGTCAGAAGAGTCCAATATGTCCATATACAAACAGCTAGCTACATGATAGAGTAGTGCATCATTTCCATATACAGAGTACTAGCTACATGTCAGATGTGTCCAACATGTCCATATGTTAAGAGCAAACTACATGGCAGCTCAATCCAAAATATCCATGCACAGGAAGTTAGCTATAAGGCAGATGAGTCCAAAATGTCCATATACAGAGAGATAGCTACATGGGAGAGTAGTGCATCATTTCCATATATAGAGTTCAAGCCATATTGAAGATGAGTCCAAAGTGTTCATATACTGAGAGCTAGCTACATGGCAGAGTAGTCCAACATGTACATATAAAGAGTACTAGCTACCTGGCTAATTAATTCAACATGTCCATATACTGAGAGCTAGACACATGGCAGAAAAAAATCCAATATGTTCATATACAGGGAGCTATCTACTTGGCAGATCACTCCAAAATGTCCATGTACAGTTAGCTAAATGGCAGACCAGTCCAAAATGTCCATATACAGAGAGTTAGATACATGGCAGGGTAGGGCAACATTTCCATATACAGTGTTCTAGCTACATGGCAGATGTGTCCAATGTGTCCATACACTGAGAGCTAGCTACATGGTAGAGTAGTCCAACATATCCATGTACAGGGTACAAGAAACAAAGGCAGATGAGTCCAATTTGTGGTTATAGAGAGAGGTTTCTTCTTGGCAGGGTAGTGCAACATTTCCATATACAGAGTTTAAGCTACATGGAAGATGAGTTCAAAGTGTTCATATACTGAGAGGTAGCTACGTGGCAGAGTAGTCCAACATATCCACATGCAGTGTTCTAGCTAAAAGGTGCATTAGTCTAACTTGTCTATATACACAGAGCTAGCTACATAGTAGGGTAGGGCAACATTTCCATATAGAGTTAAAGCTATAAGGCTGATGAGTCCAATATTTTTATATACACTGCTAGCTACATGTCCAGGTAGTACAATATATCCATACACAGGGTACAAGCTACATGGAAGATGAGTCCAAAATGTGCAAATACAGAGAGCTAGCTATATGGCAGAGTAGTACAACATGTCCATATATAGGGTGCTAGTTACACGGCAGATGAGTACAAAATGTCCATATGCAGAGAGCTAGCTACATTGCAGATCTGTCCAACATGTCCATATACTGGGAGCTAGCTACATGGCAGACAAGTTCAATATGTTCATATACAGAGAGCTGCCTACTTGGCAGATCAGTCCAACATATCCATGTACAGAGAGCTACCTACATGGCAGACTAGCCCAAAATGTCCACATACAGAGAGGTAGCTACATGGCAGATTAGTGCAACATTTCCATATACAGAGTTCTAGCTTCAAGGCAGATGAGTCCAACTTGTCTATATACAGAGAGTAAACTACATGAAAGAGTAGTGCAACATTTCCATATACAGAGATTTTGCTACATGACAGATGTGTACAACATTTCCATCTACCTACATGGTAGATAAGTCCAACATGTCCATACACAGGGTACTAGTTAGATGGCATGGTAGTCCAACATGACCATATTCAGGGTTCTAGCTACATGGCAGATATGTCCAACTTGTCCATATACTGAGAGCCACCTACATAGCAGACAAGTCCAATATGTTAATATACAGAGAGCTACCTACTTGGAAGATCAGTCCAACATATCCATGTACAGAGAGCTAGCTACATGGCAGGGTAGTACATTTCCACATACTGAGTTCTAGCTACATGGCAGATTTTTCTAACGTGTTCATATACCAAGAGCTACCTACATAGTAGATAAGTCCATCATGTCCATATACAGGGTGCTAGTTATATGGCAGATGAGTCCAACTTGTCCATGTACTGAGCGCTAGCTACTTTGCAGATGTGTCCAACATGTCCATATACTGGGAGCTAGCTACATGACAGACAACTCCAATATGTTCATATACAGAGAGCTACCTACTTGGCAGATCAGTTCAACATATCCATGTACAGAGATCAAGTGACATGGCAGACGAGTCCAAAATGTCCATACACAGAGAGCTAGCTACATGACAGGGAAGTGCTAAATTTACATATACAGAGTTCTAGCTACATGGCAGATGTGTCCCACGTGTCCATATACTGAGAGCAAACTACATGTCAGATTAGTCAAAAATATCCATGCACAGAGAGCTAGCTACATGTCAGATGAGTAAAATATGTCCATGTACAGCGAGCTCACTATATTTCTGAGTAGTGCATCATTTCCATATACAGCATTCAAGGTACATGGCAAATGAGTCCAAAGTATTCATATACTGAGAGCTATCTACATGGCAGAGTAGTCCAACATGTTCATAAAAAGAGTACTAGCTAACTGCCTAATGAGTCCAATACGTCCATATATTGAGAGTTAGCTACATGGCAGACAAGTCCAATATGTTCATATATAGAGACCTACGTACTTGGCAGATCAGTCCAACATATCCATGTACAGAGACCTAGTGACATGCCAGACGAGTCCAAATTGTCCATATCCAGAGAGCTAGCTACATGGCAGAGTATTGCAACATTTATATATACAAAGTTTTAGCTACAAGGCAGATGAGTCCTACTGGTCTATATAGAGAGAGTTAGCTACATGGCAGAGTAGTGTAACATTTACATATACAGAGTTCTAGCTATATGGCAGATGTGTCTAACGTGTCCTTCTACTGAGAGCACCCTACATGGTAGATGAGTCCAAAATGTCTAAGTAGAGAGAGCTGGCGACATGTCAGATGAGTCAAAAATGTAGATATACAGACAGCTAGCTACATGGCAAAATAGTGCATCATTTCCATATACAGAGTTCAAGCTACATGGCAGATAATTCTAAAGTGTTCATATACTGACAGCTAGCTACATGGCAGAGTAGATCAACATGTCCATATAAATAGTACTAGATACCTGGCTAATGAGTCCAACATGTCCAAATACTGAAAGCTAGCTACATGACAGACAAGTCCAATATGTTCACACAGAGAGCTACCTACTTGGCAGATCAGTCCAACATTTCCAAGTACAGAAGTCTACTAGCTCCATGGCAGATGAGTCAAAAATGTCCATATACAGAGAGCTATCTACATGGAAGGGTAGTGCAACATTTCCATATACAGATTTCCAGCTACATGGTAGATGTGATCAATGTATCCATATACTGAAAGCTACCTACATTGCAGATCAGTCCAACATGTCCATATATAGAGTACTAGCTACATGGCAGATGTGACCAACATGTACATATACTGAGCGCTAGCTACATTGCAGATGTGTAAAACATGTACATATACTGGGAGCTAGACTACATGGCAGACAAGTCCAATATGTTCATATCCAGAGAGCTACCTACTTGGCAGATAAGTCCAATATATCCATGTACCGAGAGCTAGCGACATGGTAGACGAGTACAAATTATCCATATACAGAGAGCTAGCTACATGGCAGATGAGTCCAAAGTGTTCATATACTGAGAGCTGGCTACATGTCAAAGTAGTCCAACATATCCATACAAAGAGTACTAGCTACCTGGTTAATGAGTTCAATATGTCCATATACTGAGAGATAGCTACATGGAAAACAAGTCCAATAATTTCACATACAGAGAACTAACTACTTGGTAGATCAGTTCAACAAATCCATGTACAGAGAGCTAGCTACATTGCAGACAATTCCAAAATGTTTATATACAGAGAGCTATCTACATGGCAGGGTAGTGCAACATTTGCATATACAGATTTCTAGCTACATGGCAGATGTATTCAACGTGTCCATGTACTGAGATATACCTGCTTGGCAGATCATTCCAACATATGCATGTACAGAGAGCTAGCTACACGGCAGCCGAGTCCAAAATGTCCATATACAAAGAACTAGCTACATGGTAGGGTAGTGCACATTTCCATATACAGAGTTCTAGCTACAAGGCAGAAGAGTCCAATTTGTCCATATACAGACAGCTAGTTACATGACAGAGTAGTGCAACATTTCCATATACAAAGTTCCAGCTACATGGCAGATTTGTCCAACATGTCCATATACTGAGAGCTACCTACATGTTAGATAAGTTCAACCTGTCCATATACAAGGTACTAGTTACATGGCAGATGAGTCCAACTTGTCCATATACCGAGTGCTAGCTACATTGCAGATATGGCCCACATGTCCATATGCTGGGACATGGCAGACAAGTCCAATATGTTCATATTCCAAGAGCTACCTACTTGGCAGATTAGTCCAACATACCCATGAACAGAGAGCAAGCTACATGGCGGAGTAGTCCAAAATTTCCATAAAAAGATTACTATCTATATGCCAGATGAGTTCCACATGCACATACACTGAGAAAAACCTACATGGCAGGTCAGTTCAAAATATTCATGCACAGAAACTAGCTACATGGCAGACGAGTCAAAAATGTCCATATACAGACAGCTAGCAACATGGCAGAGTAGTGAATCATTTCCATATACAGAGTTCAAGCTACATGGCAGATGAGTCCTAAGTGTTCATATACTGAGAGCTAGCTACATGACAGAGTTGTCCAACATGTCCATATAAAGAGTACTAGCTACCTGGCTAATGACTCCAACATATCAATATACTGTGAGCTAGCTACGTAGCAGACAAGTGCAATATGTTCATATAAAGTCAGCTACCTACTTGTAAAATCAGTCCCACATATCCATGTACAGAGAGCTAGCTACATGACAGATGAGTTCAAAATGTCCATATAGAGAGAGCTCGCTACATGGCATGGTATTGCAACATTTACATACACAGAGTTCTAGCTCTAAGTCCAATGAGTCCAACTTGTCAATATACAGAAAGCTAGCTACATGGCAGAGTAGAGCAACATTTCCATATATAGAATTCTAGCTATATGGCATATGTGTCCAACGTGTCCATATACTGAGAGCTACCTACATGGTAGATCAGTCCAACATGTCCATATACAGGTTACTAGCTTCCTGGCAGATGAGTGCAACAAGTTCATATACTGAGAGCTAGCTACACGGCAGACAAGTACAATATGGTCATATACAGAGAGCTACCTTCTTGGCACATCATTCCAGCATATGCATGTTCAGAGAGCTAGGTACATGGCAGACGAGTCCAACATGCCCATGTAAAGTCTACTAGCAACCTGGCTAATGAGTGCAGCATGCCCGTATACTGAGAGCTAGCTACATGGCAGACAAGTTCAATATGTTCATATACAGAGAGTTACCTCCTTGGCAGATGAATTCAACATATCCATGTACAGAGAGCTAGCTACATGTAAGACGAGTCCCAAATGTCCATATACAGTGAGCTAGATACATGGCAGAGTAGTGCAACTTTCCTATATACAGAGTTCTAGATACATGGCAGATGTGTCCAACATGTGCATATACTGTGAGTTAGATACAGGGCACAGTATTCCAACATGTCCATATACTGAGATATACCTACATGGCAGACAAGTCCAATATGTTCATATACAGAGATCTAACTACTTGGCAGATCAATCCAACATATCCATGAACAGAGAGCTAGCGATATGACAGACGAGTCCAAAATGTCCATATGCAGACAGCTAGCTATACGGCAGAGTAGTGCAACATTTCCATATTCAATGTTCTAGCTACCAGGCAGATGAATCCAACTTGTCTATATACAGAGATCTAGCTACTTGGCAGAGTAGTGCAACATTTCCAAATACAGAGTTCTACCGACATGGCAGATCTCTCCACCATGTCCATATAGTGAGAGCAACCTACATGGGAGATTAGTCCAAAATATCCATGCACAGAGAGCTAACTACACGGCAGACGAGTCCAAAATGTCCATATACAGGCAGTTAGCCACGTGGCAGAGTAGTACATCATTTCCATGTACAGAGTTCAAGCTACATGACAGATGAGTCTTAAGTGTTCAAATACTGAGAGCTATCCACGTGGCAGAGAAGTCCAACATGTCCATATACAGAGTACTAGCTATCTGGTTAATGACTCAAACATGTTCATCTACTGAGAGCTAGCTACATGGCAAACAAGTCCAATATGTTCATATACAGAGAGCTACCTACTTGGAAAATCAGTTCAACATATCCATGTACTGAGAGCTAGCTACATGGCAGACGAGTCCAAATTGTCCATATACAAAGAGTTATCTACATGGCCAGGTAGTGCAACGTTTCCATATATAGAGTTCTAGCTACAAGGCAGATGAGTCCAACTTGTATACATACAGAGAGCAAACTACATGAAAGAGTAGTGCAACATTTCCATATACAGATATCTAGCTACGTGGCAGATGTGTCCAACATGTCATATACAGGGTATTAGCTACTTGGCAGAAGAGTCCAACATAGCCATATACTGAGAGCTAGACACATTGCAGATGTTTCCAACACGAAGATATACTGGGAGCTACTCACATGACACATAAGTCCAATATGTTTATATACAAAGAGCTACCTACTTGGCAGATCAGTCCAACATAGTACAGAGAGCTAGCTACACAGCAGACGAGTCCAAAATGTCCATATACAGAGAGCTATCTCCATGACAGGGTTTTGTAACATTTACACATACAGAGTTCTAGCTACAAGGCAGATGTTTCTTACTTGTCTATATACAGAGAAGTAGCTACATGGCAGAGTAGAGCAGCATTTCCATATACAGAGTTCTAGCTATATGGCAAATGTTTCAAATATGTCTGTATACTGAGAGCTAACTACATGGCAGAGCAGTCCAACATATCCATATAGAGGGTATTATCTACTTGGCAGATGAGTCCAACATGTCCATATACTGAGAGCTAGCTAGATGGCGGAAAAGTCCAGTATGCTCATATACAGAGAACTATCTACTTGGCAGAGCAGACCAACATATCCATATACGGAGCTAGCTACATAGAAGACAAGACAAAAATGTCCATATACAGAGAGCTAGCTACATGGCAGGGTAGTGCAATATTTCCATATACAGACTTCTACCTACGTGCCAGATATGTCCAATGTGTCCATATACTGAGAGCTAGCTACATTGCAGACAAGTCCAATATGTTCATATAAAGAGAGTTACCTATTTGGCACATCAGTCCAAAATATCCATGCACAGAGAGCTTGCTACATGTCAGATGAGTGGAAAATGTCCACATAACTTGAGCTAGCTTCATGGCAGAATAGTGCAGCATTTCCATGCACAGAGCTCAAGCTACATGGCAGATGAGTCCAAAGTGTTCATATACTCAGAGCTGGCTACATTGCAGAGTAGTCCAACATGTCCATAAAAAGAGTACTAGCTACCTGGCTAATGAGTTCAACATGTTCATATACTGAGAGCTAGCTACATGAAATACATGTCCAATATGTTCATATAAAGAGGGCTACCTACTTGGCAGATCAGTCCAACATATCCATGTACAGACAGACAGCTACATGGCAGACGAGTTCAAAATGTCCATATACAGAGAGCTAGCCATATGGAAGGGTAGTGTAACATGTCCATATACAGATTTCTAGCTACAAGGCAGATTAGTTCAACCTGTCTATATAAAGATTGCTAGCTACATGGCAGGGTAGTGCAACCTTTCCATATACCGAGTTCTAGATACATGGCAGATGTGTTTAACCTGTTCATATACTGAGAGCATCCTACATGGCAGTTAAGTCCAAAATATCCATGAACAGAGAGCTAACTACATGTCAGACAAATCCAAAATGTCCATATACAGAGAGCTAGCTACATAGCAAAGTAGTGCATCATTTCCATATACAGAGTTCAAGCTACATGGAAGATGAGTACAAAGTGTGCATATACTGAGAGTTAGCTACATGCTAGACACGTCCAATATGTTCATATAAAGAATACTAGCTACCTGACTAATGAGTCCAACATGTCCATATACTGACAGCTAGCTACATGGCAGTCAAGTCCATTATGTTCATACTCAAAGAGCTACCTACTTGACAGATCTTTCCAACATATCCATGTACAGAGAGCTAGCTACATGGCAGACAAATTCAAAATGTCCATATAAAGAGAGCTAGCTACAGGCAGGGTATTGCAACATTTCCATGTACAGAATTCCATCTCTAAGGCAAATGAGACCAAGTTGTCTATATACAGAGAGCCAGCTACATGACAGAGTAGAGCAACATTTCCATATATAGACTTCTAGCTATATGGCACATATGTCCAACGTGTCCATATACTGAGAGCTACTTACATGGAAGATCAGTCCAACATGACCATATACAGGTTACTAACTACATGGCAGATCAGTCCAACATGACCATATACAAGTTAATAGCTAAAAGACAGATGAGTCCAACAAGTCCATATACTGAGAGCTAGCTACACAGCAGACAAGTCCAGTATGTTCATATACAGAGAGCTACCTACTTGGCAGATCATTCCAGCATATCCATGTACAGAGATCTAGCTATATGGCAGAGGAGTCCAAAATGTCTGTATACAGAGAGCTAGCTACAAGGCAGGCTAGTGCAACATTTCCATATACAGAGTTCTAGATACAAGACAGATGAGTTCAAAATGTCCATATACGAAAAGTTAGTTACATGGCAGTGTAGTGCAACATTTCCATATATAGAGTTCTAGCTACAACGAGGATGAGTCCAACATGTCCATATACTGAGAGCTAGCTCCATGGAAGACGAGTTAAAATGTCCATATACAGAGAGCTAGCTACATGGCCGGCTAGTGCAACATTTCCATATACAGAGTTCTAGATACAAGACAGATGAGTTCAAAATGTCCATATAAAAAAAGTTAGTTACATGGCATGGTAGTGCAACATTTCCATATATAGAGTTCTAGCTACAACGCGGATGAATCCAACATGTCCATATACTGAGAGCTAGCTCCATGGAACACGAGTTAAAATGTCCATATACAGAGAGCTAGCTACATGGCAGGGTAGTGCAACATTTCTATTTACAGTGTTCTAGCTATAAGACAGATGAGTCCAAAATTTCCATTTACAGAGAGGAAGCAACAGGGCAGTGTACTGCAACATTTCCATATATAGAGTTCTATCTACAAGGCAGATGAGTCAAACTTGTCTATCTACAGAAAGCTAGGTATATGGCACAGTAGTGCAACATTTCCATATACAGAGTTCAAGGTATATGGCAAAAAGGGTCCAACATGCCCATATAAAGACTACTAGCTATCTGGCTAATGAGTACAGCATGTCCATATACTGAGAGCTAGCTACTTGGCAGACAAGTCCAATATGTTCACATGCAGACATCTAACTACTTGGCAGATCAGTCCAACATATCCATGTACAGAGAGCTAGCTGCAAGGCAGACAAGTCCAAAATGTCGATATGCAGACAGCTAGCTACACGGCAAGGTAGTGCAACATTTCCATATTCATTATTGTAGCTACCAGGCTGATGAGTCCAACTTGTCTATATACAGAGATCTAGCTACATGGCAGTGTAGTGCAACATTTCCAAATACAGAGTTCTAGCTACATGGCAGATTTCTCCACCATGTCCATATACTGACAGCAACCTATATGGCAGATCAGTCCAAAATATACACGCACAGAGAGCTAGTTACATGGCAGATGAGTCCAAAATGCCCATATACAGGCAGCTAGCTACATGGCAGAGTAGTACATCTTTTCCATATACAGTGTTCAAGCTACATGACAGATGAGTCCTATGTGTTCATATACTGAAAGCTATCTATATGGCAGAGAAGTTCAACATGTACATATAAAGAGTACTAGCTACCTGGCTAATGACTCCAACATGTTCATATACTGAGAGCTAGCCACTTGGAAGGGTAATGTAACATTTCCATATACAGGCTTCTATTTACAAGGCAGATTAGTCCAACTTGTATATATACAGATTCGT
>NW_006408951.1:951263-958348 GCF_000296735.1 Chrysochloris asiatica
TTACAAGGCAGATTAGTCCAACTTGTATATATACAGATTCGTAGCTACATGGCAGGGTAGTTCAACATTTCCATATACCGAGTTCTAGCTACATGGCAGATGTGTTCCTTGTGTCCATATACTGAGAGCATACTACATGGTAGATCAGTCCATCATATCCATGTACAGAGAGCTAGCTACATGGCAGGGTAGTGCAACATTTTCATACACAGACTTCTAGATATAAGGTAGATGAGTCCAACTTTTCTATATACAGAGAGCTAGCTACATGCCAGAGCAGGGCAACATTTCCATATAGAGTTCTACCTACATGGCAGATTTATCCAATGTGTCCATATACTGAGAGCTACCTACATGGTAGATTAGTCTAACATGTCCATATGCAGGGTACTAGTTATATGGCAGATGAGTCCAACTTGTCCATATACTGAGCACAAGTTACATTGCAGATGTGTCCAACATGTCCATATACTGGGAGCTAGCTACATGGCAGACAAGTCCAATATGTTCCTATACAGAGAGCTACCTACTTGGCAGATCAGTCCAACATATCCATGTACAGAGAGAAAGCGACATGGCAGACAAGTCCAAAATGACCATATACAGCGAGCTAGCGAAAAGGCAGACAACTCCTACATGTCCATATACAAGGAGCTAGCTTCATGGCAGGGTAGTGCAACATTTACATATACAGATTTCTAGCCACATGGCAGATTTGTCCAACGTGTCCATATACTGAGAGCTACCTACATGTCTAATCAGTCGAAAATATCCATGCACAGAGAGTTAGCTACATGTCAGATGAGTAAAATATGTCCATATACAGAGAGCTCGCTAAATTTCAAAGTAGTGAATCATTTCCACATACAGAAATCAAGGTACATGGCAGATGAGTCCAAAGTGTTCATATATTGAGAGCTAGCTACATGGCAGAGTAGTCCAACATGTCCATAAAAAAAAAAAAATACTTGCTAACTGTTTAAGGAGTCCAATATGTCCATATATTGAGAACTAGCTACATGGCAGACAAGTCCAGTATGTTCATATACAGAGAGATACCTACTTGGCAGATCAGTCCAACATATCCATGTACAGACAGCTAGTGACACAGCAGACAGGTCCTAAATGTACATATACAGAGAGCTAGCTACATGGAAGGGTAGTGCAACATTTCCATATACAGAGTTCTACTTACAAGGCAGATGAGTCCAACTTGTCTATATACTGTGTTCTAGCTACATGGCAGACAAATCCAGTATGTTCAGATACAGAGAACTACCTAATTGGAAGATCATATCATCATATCCATGGACACAGAGCTAGCTACATGGCAGACGAGTCCAAATGTCCATATTCAGAGAGCTAGCTGCATGTCACATTAGTGCAACACTTCTATATACTGAGTTCTAGCTACAAGGCAGATTAGTCCAAAATGTGCAAATATAGACAGTTAACTACATGGCAGTGCACTACAACATTTCAATATACAGCGTTCTAGCTACAAGGCCGAGGAGTCCAAAATGTCCATTTACAGAGAGCTAGCTACATGGCAGTGTAGTGCAACATTTCCATATACAGAGTTCTAGCTACAAGACAGATGAGTTCAACTTTTCTATATACAGAGAACCAACTATATGGCAGAGCAGTGCAACATTTCCATATACAGAGTTCTAGCTACATGGCAGATGTGTCCATCGTGTCAATACATTGAGAGCACCCTACATAGCAGATCAGTCCAAAATATCCAAGCAGAGAGAGCTAGCTACATGTAAGAGTAGTGCATTATTTCCATATACAGATTTCAAGCTACATGGCAGATGAGTCCAAAGTGTTCATATACTGAGAGCTAACTACATGGCAGAGTTGTCCAGCATGTCCATATAAAGAGTACTAGCTTCCTGTCTAATGAATCCAACATATCCATATACTGAGAGCTAGCTACATAGCAGATAAATCCAATACATTCATATAATGGTAGCTACCAACTTGGCCAATCACTCTAACATCTCCATATACAGAGAGCTAAATACAAAGCAGAAGAGTCCAAAATGTCCAAATACAGGGAGGTAGCTGTATGGCAGGGTAGTGCAACATTTCCATATACAGAGTTCTAGCTACATGGCAGATGTGTCCAATGTGTCCATATACTGAGACCTAGCTACAAGCAGAGTAGTCCAACATGACTATATACAGGGTACTAGCTATATGGCAGATGAGTCCAACATATTCCATATACTGAGAGCCAGCTACATGGCAGACAACTCCAATATGTTCATATACAGAAAGCTACCTAATTGGCAGATCACTCCAACATATCCATGTACAGAGAGTTAGTTACATGGCAGAGGAGCCAAAAATGTCCATATACAGACAGCTAGCTACATGTCAGGGTAGTGCAACATTTAAATAAACAGAGTTCTAGCTACATGGCATATGTTTCCAACATATCCATTTAGTGAGAGCTACCTACATGGCAGATCAGTTGAAAATATGCCTGCACATAGAGATTTAGCTACCTGTCAGATGAGTAAAAAAATGTCCTTAAACAGACAGCTAGCTACATGGCAAAATGATGCATCATTTCCATATACAGAGTTCAAGCTACATGGCACATGAGTCCAAAGGCTTCATATGCTGAGAGCTAGCTACATGGCAGAGTAGTGCAACATATCCATATAAAGAGTACTAGCTACCTGGCTAATGAGTCCAACATGTCCATATACTGAGAGCTAGCCACTTGGCAGACAAGTCCAATATGTTCATATACAGAGAGCTAATGACATGGGATATGAGTACAAAATATCCATATACAGAGAGTTATCTACATGACAGGGTAGTGCAGCATTTCCATATACAGAGTTCTAGCTACAAGGCAGATGAGTCCAACATGTCCATATATTGAGAGCTAGCTACATGCCAGATATGTCCAATAAGTTCATATACAGGCACTTACCTACTTGGCAGATCAGTCCAAAATATCCATACACAGAGAGATTGCTAAATGTCAGATGAGTCGAAAATGGTCACATACAGAGAGCTAGCTACATGGCAGTGTAGTGCAGCATTTCCATATACAGAGTTCTAGCTACAAGGCAGAAGAGTCCAACTTGTCTATATACAGACAGCTAGCTACATGACAGAGTAGTGCAACATTTCCATATACAAATTTCTAGCTGCATGGCAGATTTGTCCAATGTGTCCATATACTGAGAGCTACCTACACAGTATGTAAGTCCAACATGTCCATATACAAGGTACTAGTTACATGGCAGATGAGTTGAACTTGTCCATATATTGAGTGCTAGCTACATTGCAGATATGGCCAACATGTCCATATACTGGGAGCTAGCTACATGGCAGACAATACCAATATGTACATATTCAAAGAGCTACCTACTTGTCAGATCAGTCCAACATATCCATGAACAGAGAGCAAGCTACATGGCAGAGTATTCCAACATGTCCATAAAAAGGGTACTACATTCATCCCAGATGAGTCCAACATGTCCATAAACAGAGAGAAACCTACATGGCAGATCAGTTCAAAATATCCACTCACAGAAAACAAACTATATGGCAGACGAGTCCAAAATGTCCATATACGGAAAGCTAGCTACATGGCAGAGTAATGCATCATTTTCATATACAGAGTTCAAGCTACATGGCAGATGAGTCCTAAGTGTTCATATACTGAGAGATGGCTACATGGCAGAGTAGTCCAACATGTTCATAAAAAGAGTACTAGCTACCTGGCTAATGATTCCAACATATCCATATACTGTGAACTAACTACATGGCAGACAAGTGCAATAGTTCATACACAGACAGCTACCTACTTGTAAAATCAGTCCAACATATTCATGTACAGAGAGCTAGTTACATGGCAGATGAGTCCAAATTGGCAATATACAGAGAGCTAGCTACATGTAAGGCTCTTGTAACATTTCTATATACAGACTTCTAGCTACAAGGCAGATTAGTCCAACTTGTCTATGTACAGATTGCTAACTAAATGGTAGGGTAGTGCAACATTTCCATATACCGAGTTCTAGCTACATAGCAGACGTGTTTAACATGTCCGTATACTGAGAGCATACTACATGGTAGAGCAGTCCAACATGTCCATATACAGTGTACTAGCTACATGGCAGATGAGTCCAACATGTCCATATACTGAGCGCTAGATTCATTGCAGATGTGTCCAACACGACAATATACTGGGAGTTACTCACATGACAGAAAAGTCCAATATGTTCATATACAAAGTCCAATATGTTCATATGGCAAGTGAGTCCAACATAGCCATGTACATAGAGCTAGCTACACAGCAGACGAGTCCAAAATGTCCATATTCAGAGAGCTATCTACATGAAATGGTAGTGCAACATTTACATATACAATGTTCTAGCTACAAGGCAGATGATTCCTACTTGTCTATATACAGAGAAGTAGCTACATGACAGAGTAGAGCAACATTACCATATACAGAGTTCTAACTATATGGCAAATGTGTCCAACGTGTCCATATTCTGAGAGCTAACTACATGGCAGAACAGTCCAACATGTCCATATACAGGGTATTAGCAACATGGCAGATGAGTCCAATATGTCCATATACTGAGAGCTAGCTAGATGACAGAAAAGTCCACTATGCTCATATACGGAGAGCTACATACTTGGCAGAGCATTCCAATATATCCATATACAGAGAGCTAGCTACATGTCAGACAAGTCCACAATGTCCATATACAGAAAGCTAGCTACATGACAGGGTAGTGCAACATTTCCATATACAGACTTCTAGCTACATCGCAGATATATCCAACGTGTCCATATATTGAGAGCTAGCTACATGGCAGGCAAGTACAATATATTCATATACAGAGAGTTACCTACTTGGCACATCAGTAAAAAATATCTATGCACAGAGAGCTTGCTACATGTCAGACGAGTGGAAAATGTGCACATACAGACAGCTAGGTACATGGCAGAGTAATGCATCATTTCCATGCACAGAGTTCAAGCTACATGGCAGGTGAGTCCAAAGTGTTCATATACTGAGAGCTAGCTACATGCAGAGTAGTCCAACATGTCCATATAAAGAGTACCAGCTACCTGGCTAATGAATCCAACATATCCATAGACTGAGAGCTAGCTATTGGAAGAATAGGCCAACATGTCTATAAAAAGAGTACTAGCTAAATGCCTAATGAGTCCAATATGTCCATATATTGAGAGCTAGCAACATGGCAGACAAATCCAATATGTTCATATACAGAGAACTACCTACTTGGCAGATCAGTCCAACATATCCATGTACAGAGAGCTAGCTATATGGCAGACGAGTCCAAAATGTCCATATACAGAGAGCTAGCAACATGGCAGGGTAGTGCAATATTTCCATATACAGATTTCTAGCTACATGGCAGATGTGTCCAACCTGTCCATATATTGAGAGCTAACTACATAGCAGATCTGTCCAAAATATCTGTGCATAGAGAGCTAGCTACATGTCAGCCTAGTCCAAAATGTCCATATGCAGAGAGGTAGCTGTATGGCTGAGTAGTGCAACATTTCCATATACAGAGCTCAAGCTACATGGCAGACAAATACAAAGTGTTCATTGGCTGAGAGGTGGCTACTTTGCAGAGTAGACCAACATGTCCATAAAAAGAGTACTTACTACCTGCCTCATGAGTCCAACATGTCCATATACTGAGAGCTAGCTACGTGGCAGCGTAGTGCAACATTTCCATACACAGAGCTCTACTTACAAGGCAAATGAGTCCAACTTGTCTATATACTGAGAGCTAGCTACATGGCAGACAGGGCCAATATGTTCAGAGACAGAGAACTACCTAATTGACAGATCATACCAACATATCCATGTACAGAGAGCTAGCCACATGGCAGACAAGTCCCAAATATCCGTACACAGAGAACTAGCTACATGGCAAGGTATTGCAAAATTTCCATAAACAGAGTTCTAGATATAAGACACAGGAGTCCTAAATGTCCATATACAGAGAGCTAGCTACATGGCAGGGCAGTGCAACATTTCCATATACAGAGTTCTAGCTACAAGGCAGATGAGTCCAACATGTGCATTTACTGAGAGCTATCTTCATGGCAGATGAGTAGAAAATGTCCATATAGAGTGAGCTAGCTACAAGGCAGTGTAGTGCACTATTTCCATATACCGAGTTCTTCTTACTAGGCAGACAAGTCCCAAATGTCCATATACAGAGAGCTAGCTGCATGGCAGGTTAGTGAAACAATTCCATATACAGAGTTCTAGCTACAAGACAGATGAATCAAACTTGTCTATATACAGAGAACCACCTATATGGCAGATTAGTGCAACATTTCCATATAGAGTTCTAACTACATGGCAGATGTGCCCTTCATGTCCATATACTGAGAGCACTGTACATGGCAGATCAGTCCAAAATATCCAAGCAGAGAGAGTTAACGACATGTCAGACAAGTCCAAAATGTAGATATACAGAGAGCTAGCTACATGGGAGAGAAGTGCATCATTTCCATATACAGAGTTCAAGCTACATGGCACATGAGTCCAAAGTGTTCTTATACTGAGAGCTAGCTACAGGTAGAGTAGTCCAACATGTCCATATAAAGAGAACTAGCTACCTAGCTAATGAATCCAACATATCCATAGACTGAGAGCTAGCTTCATGGCAGATAAGTCCAATATGTTCATATACTGATAGCTACCAACTAAGCAGATCTGTCCAACATATCCATAGGCTGAGAGGTAACTACAAAGAGAGATAACTACAAAGCAGATGAGTCCAAAATAGCCATATACAGGGAGCTAGCTGTATGGCTCGAAGTTCTCGCTGCTGCTCGAAGTTCTCGCTGCTGCCAAATGTGCCAGACGTGTAGTGTGGAGCTCCAACAACAACACAAAATACTGAGCCACAAGGCTGTTTAACTCTTTGTTTGTTTGTTTGTTTGTTTGTTTGTTTGTTTTTTTAACCACTACACTACCAGGACTTCCTAGAAGATGGCGGATCGGGTGGATGTGTAGTGAGGAGCTCGGTCAACAACAACACGGAATACCG
>NW_006408951.1:959288-959962 GCF_000296735.1 Chrysochloris asiatica
TAATACCACTATTATTCAAATTTATGCACCAACCACTAAAGCCAGTGAAGATGAAATAGAAGTATTCTACCAACTTCTTCAGTCTGTGAGCTACCTACATGGCAGATCAGTGCAAAATATCCATGAACAGAGAGCTAGCTACAAGGAAGAGCAGTCCAAAATGTCCATATAGAGAGAACTAGCTACATGGCAGAGTAGTGCAAAATTTCCATATACAGAGTTGAAGCTACATGGCAGATGAGTCCAAAGTGTTCATATACTGAGAGCTAGCTACATGGCAAAGTAGTCCAGCATGCCATATAAAGGGTACTAGCTACTTGGCTAATGAATCCTACATGTCTACATACTGAGAGCTAGCTACATAGCACACAAGTCCAATATGTTCATATACAGATAGCTACCAACTTGGCAGATCAGTACAATATACCCATGCATAGAGAGCTTGCTATATGGCAGACAAATATAAAATGTCCATAATAGAGAGCCAACTCGATGACAGGGTAGTGCAACATTTCCATGTATAGAGTTATAGTTACATGGCAGATGTGTCCAATGTGTCCATATACTGAGAGCTAGCTACAGGGCAGAGTAGTGCGACATTTCCATATGGAGTTCTAGCTACATGGCAGATCTTTCCAACGTGTCCATATACAGAGAGCTAACTACATGGCAGA
>NW_006408951.1:960062-967737 GCF_000296735.1 Chrysochloris asiatica
CTAGCTACATGTCATATGAGTCCACAATGTCCATATAATGAGAGATAGCTACATGTCAGATGAGTCCAAAATGTCCATATAGAGAGAGCTAGCTGCATGGAAGAGTAGTGTAACATTTCCATATAGAAAGTTCAAGCTAAATGGCAGATGAGTCCAAATTGTTCATATATGAGAGCTTGCTACATGGCAGAGTAGTCCAACATGTCCATATACAGTGTAGTAGCTACATGGCAGATGTGTGTACATACACACAATGGAATATTATGCTACATTGAAGAATTACAAGGAAGCGGTAAACCACCGCATAACATGGATGAACCTTGAGGAAATTATGCTGAGTGAAATTAGTCATAAAAAGAGATATACTGCAGAGAACCACTACTGTAAAGGACTAAGAAAAAGAAATTATACTGAAATGGGTCAGGGGGAGGTCTATGTTGAGGGTTGGGAAGGTGGTGAAGGGGGGGAAGGGGAAGAGTGGAGCGCAGGGTGGGGACTGGTCACAGGAGAGCTTGGGTGTGAGGGAGGGGGGCAATATACAAGGAGGGAGAGGGAAAGGGAAACACGGGCAGCTGGGAGAATAATTGGGCATGAGTGAAAGGGCTAAAGGGGACAGATATATAGCAAGATATATACACAACCTGGGAACGGCAGGGCTCTGAGACACAGGGATTGAGTCATGATTGGAATTGGGGGAAATCCTGTTAAGATGCTGGAATGTTTTTTATTATGTGATTAACCAAGGGGCGAGAGTTTTAGTCTGTGTTACAGGTCAAAAACTCTCCAGTATGGATTCCAGCCTGACTAATTTGACCATATAGTGAGAGGACAGCCACTTCTTCCTTTTCCTGAGCAACCCTTCCTGAGGGAGCCAGCATTCACCAAGGACTCATCTGAAAGAGTGACAGAATGTGCATCTCCATTGAGGCCCCTCCAGCAAGAGCACCAAGGAGCCAGCCAGCCATTTCCACAGCAGAGAAGACTCTAAGAACTGTTTAACCCTTAGAAAACTGGTTAAACTCCAGAGGCTTTCTGCTGCTTTGCCTGTTGGGTGGGGGGAATGGGGAGTTAATAGATGTTACTAACTTTGCAATCGTTCATCAACCATCGTAGGTTATATTTCCTGTTAAAGTTTTCAGAAGCTAGGCAATCATTGAGGTGCCAGGCCCTTAAAAGTGCCGTGTGTCTTTGCTCTCATGTCAAGAATCACTGCACTAATAGGACTTGTTATCTTTTTTGCCCTGCCCACCATGTCTAGGGATATTAGTCTCGCTCACACGATTCAAGAGTAAATAGACAAAGGCTTACAAAACAGACCTAATGCTAGAGAAAGGAAGATCGCTCAAGGGAAATAAGATTCAATATATCCAGTTTACACTCCCAGCTAAGGTTGTTCACGATATAAGTAGATTTGTGTTATTTTTCAGTAATACAGAACTTGATTGGAACTTAATTCAACAGCATTTTAGGAGGTTGTGGAATAATATCCACTTGTCTGTGGATATCCATCAGCTACATGCTCAAATTTCTGATATAAGTAATTCTCAAGTTGAGCACAGAGTGGCTACGAATTTGCTACCCCTGCTAGAGATAAAGATCCCCTAAGAACTTGATTGAACATCAGCATAGTATTCCTGCTTGGTCACCTTAGAGCAGGTGGTGGTCTGGCAACATCTTGCATATGGGGTCCCCAGCCGGTCTCCTCCCTCCCTGCCTTGTTCAGATGGTGGCTGTTTATGCTGGACTTGTGGCCAGAGATGGGTAAGGATCACGTGGAACCTCGGCAACCTAAGACAGAGCCAATGCCAAGCTACAATGAGTTTCAATGACAGGTAAGATGGAGGAATTCTCACTGACCGCCTTGGACAGGCAGTGTCCCTTAAACAAATAATAAATAAGGGGGGATCTGATGCAGACAGTGCAGACCTGGTCAGGAGTTCAAGTCCCTGTGGGTCCAAGCATTTCAGACCGTCCAAACCATAGCCTCTGAGGATCAGACTTTAGCCACCTAGCAGATATAGCAAACTGTCCCTCATCTGATTTTTCAGTTATGCTTGTTAGTAATCACATACATGAGCCCTGGATATTCACAGATAAATGTAAAAACCTTCCCTAAAAGCCAAGACTGCAAATTCCAAAAAGGCAAAGTTCCCACCCCCCTTCCACCCCCTCCCCCCCCAAAAAAAACTAAAGAGGATAGAGAGAAATACTGTTAAGTGATGATGTATGGAGGGGATTATAATCAATGTAATGAAACAAGTCATATGAATGATTGAATGTGAAACTGATGATGTGCCCTGTAAACTTTCTCTCAATCCACAATAAAAACTTAAAAAAAAAAAAAAATCATGTACAGAGAGCTAGCTACATGGCAAATGAAAAAAAAAAAATGTCTATATACAGAGAGCTAGCTACATGGCAGAATAATGCAACATTTCCATATACAGAGTTCTAGCTACATGGCAGATCTTTCCAACGTGTCCATATACTGAAAGCTACCTACATGGCAGGTCATTCCAAAATATCAATGCACAAACAGCTATCTACAAGTCATACGAGTCCAAAATATCCATATACTGAGAGCTAACTAGATGGAAGACAAGTCCAATATGTCCATATACAGAGAACTACATACTTGGCAGATTAGTCCAACATATCCATGTACAGAGAGCTAGCTACATGGTAGAGTTTTGCATCAATTCCATATACAGAGTTCACGCTATATGGCAGATGAGTCTAATTTGTCTATATTCTAAGAGCTACCTGCATGCCAGGGTAGTGCAACATTTTCATATACAGAGGTCTATCTACAAGGAAGATGAGTCCAACTTGTCTATATACAGAGAGCTAACTACATGACAGGGTAGTCCAACATGTCCATATACAGGTTATTAGCTACATGGCAGATGAGTCCAGCATGTCCATATACTGAGAGCTAACTACATGGCAGACAAGTCCAATATGTTCATGTACAGAGAGCTAGCTACATGGCAGGGTAGTGCAACATTTCTATATACAGACTCTAGTTAGATGGCAGATGTTTCCAATGTGTCCATTTACTGAGAGCTACCTATATGGCAGATCAGTCCAAAATATTCATGCATAGAGAGCTAGCTACAAGTCAGACGAGTCAAAAATATCCATATGCTGAGAGCTAGCGTGATGGCAGAAAGATCCAATATGTTCATATACAGAGAGCTACATACTTGGCAGATGAGTCCAACATACCCATGTACAGAGTTCTAGCTACAAGGCAGATGAGTCCAACTTGTGTATATGCAGAGAGCCAGCTCAATGGCAGAGTAGTGCAATATTTCCATATACTGAGATCTAGATACATGGCAGATGTGTCCAATGTGTCAAAAAACTGAAAGCTACCTACATGGCAGATTATTCCACATGTCCAAACACAGGGTACTAGATACACAACATATGAGTACAACCTGTCCAAATACTGAGAGCTAGCTACATGACATACAAGTCCAATATGTTCATATACAGAGAGCTACCTACTTGGTAGATCAGACCAACATAATCATGTACAGAGAGCTAGCTACAAGGAAGACAAGTCCAAAATGTCCATATACAGAGAGCTAGTTACAAGGCAGAATAGTGCAACGTTTCCATATACAGAGTTCTAGCTACAAGACAGATGAGTGCAACTTGTCTATATACAGAGAGCTAGCTACCTGACACAGGAGTGCAACATATCCATATACAGAGATCTAGCTACATGGCAGATATGTCCAACGTGTCCATATACTGAGAGCTAGCTAAATGGCATACAAGTCCAATATGTTCATATACAGAAAGCTACCTATTTGGCAAATCAGGCCAAAATAGCCATGTACATGGAGCAAGATAAATGGCAGATGACTCCAAACTAAACAACTACAAAGAGCTAACTACATGGCAGGGGAGTGCAACATTTCCATATACAGAGTTCTAGCTACAAGGAAGATGAGTCTAAATTGTCCATATCCAGGGAGCTAGGTACATGACAGGGTAGTGCAATATTTCCAAATAAAGTGTTCTAGCTACAAGGCAGATGAGTACTACATGTGCATATACTGAAAGCTAGCAAATTGGCACACAAGTCCAAACTGTTCATATCCAGAGAGCTACCTACTTAGCCGATCAGTACAGCGAGCTAGCTTCATGGCAGATGAGTCCATAATGTCCATATATAGAGAACTAGCTACATGGAAGAATAGTGCATCCATTCCATATAAAGAGTTCACGCTACATGTCAGGTGACTCCATCTTGTCTATATGCTGAGAGCTAGCTACATGTAAGATGAGTCCAGCATGTCCATATACTGAGAGCAAGCTACATGGCAGACAAGTCCAATATGTTCTTGTACAGAGAGCTAGCTACATGGCAGGGTAGTACAACATTTCCATATACAGAGTCTAGTTAGATGGAAGATGCTTCCAATGTGCCCATATACTGAGAGCTACCTACATTATTCATACATAGAGAGCTAGCTAAAAGTCAGACGAGTCCAAAATATCCATATACTGAGAGCTACCTACATGGCACATCAGTCCAAAATATTCATGCATAGAGAGCTAGCTACAAGCCAGAGGAGCCCAAAATATCCATATACTGAGAGCTAGCTTGATGGCAGACAAGTCCAATATGTTCATATACAGAGAGCTACATACTTGGCAGATGAGTCTAACATGTCCATGTACAGAGTTCTAGCTAAAAGGCAGATGAGTCCAACTTGTGTATATACAGAGAGCTAGCTCCATGGCAGAGTAGTGCAATATTTCCATATACAGAGTTCTAGGAACTTGGCAGATGTGTCCAACATGCCCAAATACTGAGAGCTACCTACATGGCAGAGTATTCCACATGTCCAAACACAGGGTACTAGCTACAAACATATGAGTACAACCTGTCCAAATAATGAGAGCTACCTACATGGCAGATAAGTCCAATATGTTCATATACAGAGAGCTACCTACTTGGTAGATCAGACCAACATAATCATGTACAGAGAGCTAGCTACATGGCAGACGAGTCCAAAATGTCCATATACAGAGAGCTAGTTACAAGGAAGGGTAGTGCAACATTTCCATATACAGAGTTCTAGCTACAAGACAGATGAGTGCAACTTGTCTATATACAGAGAGCTAGCTACCTGACACAGGAGTGCAACATATCCATATACAGAGATCTAGCTACATGGCAGATATGTCCAACGTGTCCATATACTGAGAGCTAGCTAAATGGCATACAAGTCCAATATGTTCATATACAGAAAGCTACCTATTTGGCAAATCAGGCCAAAATAGCCATGTACATGGAGCAAGATAAATGGCAGATGACTCCAAACTAAACAACTACAAAGAGCTAACTACATGGCAGGGGAGTGCAACATTTCCATATACAGAGTTCTAGCTACAAGGAAGATGAGTCTAAATTGTCCATATCCAGGGAGCTAGGTACATGGCAGGGTAGTGCAACATTTCCATATAAAGTGTTCTAGCTACAAGGAAGATGAGTATTACATGTCCATATACTGAGAGCTACCTACATGGCAGATCAGTCCAAAATATCCATGCACAGAGAGCTTGCTACATGTCAGATGTGTCCAAAATGTCCATATACTGAGCGCTAGCTACATGGCAGGTAGTGCAACATTTCCATATACAGAGGTCTAGCTACAAGGCAGATGAGTCCAACTTGTCTATATACAGAGAGCTAAAAACATGCCAGGTTTGTCCAACATGTCCATATACAGAGTAGTAGCTACATGGTAGATGAGTCTAACATGTCCATATACTGAGAACTAGCTACATATCACATCAGTCCAAAATATCATGTACAGAGATCTAGCCACATGTAAAACGAGTCCAAAATGTCCATATAATGAGAGCTAGCTAGATGGCAGACAAGTCTAATATGTACATGTACAGAGAGCTATATACTTGGCAGATCAGTCCAACATATCCATGTACAGAGAGCTAGCTACATGGCAGGGTAGTGCAACATTTTCCTATACACATTTCTAGTTACAAGGCAGATGAGTCCAACTTGTGTATATATAGAAATCGAACTACATGGCAGGGTAGTGCAACATTTCCATATACAGAGATTTAGCTACATGTCAGATGTGTCCAACTTTTCTATATACAGACAACTAGCTACATGTCATGGTAGTGCAGCATTTCCATATGCAGATTTCTAGCGACATACCAGAAGTGTGCAACGTGTCCTTAGACTGACAGCTAACTACATGGCAGAGTATTCAAACATGTCCATATACAGTGTAGTTCCTATATGGCAGATGAGTCCAACATGTCCATATACTGAGAGCAAACTACATGGTAGAGTAGTGCAACATTTACATATACAGAGTTCAAGCTAAAAAGCCGATGAGTCAAACGTGTCTATGCAATGTGTGGTAGCTCCATGCCAGACAAATCCAAGATGTTCATATACAGAGAGCGACCTAGTTGGTAGATCAGTCCAACATATCCATGTACAGAGAGCTAGTTACATGGCACACAAGTCCAAAATGTCCATATACAGTGAGCTAGCGATATGGCAGCATAGTGCAATATTTCCATATACAGAGATCAAGCTAAATGACAGTTGTGTCCAACATGTCCATATACAGAGAGCTACGTACATGGCAGACAAGTACAATAAAGAGAGCTAATTACATGATAGAGTAGTCCAACATGTCCATATAAAGAGTACTAGCTACCTGGCTAATGAGTCTAACATGTCCGTATACTGAGAGCTATCTACATGGCAGGGTAGTGCAACATTTCAATATACAGGGTTCAAGATAAATGGCAGATGTGTCCAAAATGTGCATATACAGAGAGCTTGCTACAAGACAGATTACTCCAACAGGTCCATATACAGGGTACAAGCTACAAGGCAGATGAGTCCAACTTGTCTATATACAGAAAGATAACTACATGGCAGAGTAGTACATCATTTCCATATACAGAATTTAAGCTACATGGCCTATGAATCCAAAGAGTTCATATACTGAGAGCTAGCTATATGGCAGAGTAGTCCAACATGTCTATATACAGGGTACTAGCTACATGGCAGAAAAGTCCAACATGTCCATAGTTTGAGAGCTAGGAACATGGCAGACAAGTCCAATATGTTCAAATACAGAGAGCTATCTACTTGGCAGATAAGTCCAACATAAAGATGTAACGAGAGGTAACCACATGGCAGAGGAGTCCAAAATGTCCACATACAGAGAGCTAGTTACATAGCAGGGCAGTGCCACATATCTCTATACAGAGATCTAGCAACAAGGCAGAGGAGTCCAACTTGTCTATATACTGACAGCTAGCTACATGGCAGGCAAGTACAATATGTTCATATACAGAGAGATACCTACTTGACAGATCAATCCAACATATGCTTGTACAGAGTGGTAGCTACATGACAGACGAGTCCAAAATGTCCATATACAGAGAGCTAGCTACATGGCAGGGTAGTGGAACAATTCCATAGACAGAATTATAACTTCAAGGCTGACGAGTCCAAAATGTCAATATACAAGGTACTAGTTACATGACAGAAGAGTCCAAAATGTCCATATACTGAGATATACCTATATGGCAGATTAGTGCAAAGTGTTCATATACTGAGAGCTACCTACATGGCAGAATAGTCCAACATGTCCATATA
>NW_006408951.1:968262-972569 GCF_000296735.1 Chrysochloris asiatica
TAAAGATTTACACCCTCGGAAACCCTGTACAGGGTCGCTATGGGTCGGACCCGACTCGATGGCACTTAACAACAACAACAACAACAACTATATGGCAGATGTGTCCAAAATATCCATGTACAGAGAGCTAGCTACATATCAGACGAGTACAAAATGTCCATACACAGAGAGCTAGCTAAATGGCAGTGTAGTGCAACATTTCCATAGACAGAATTCTAGCTACAAGGCAGAAGAGAACAACGTGTCTATATACTGAGAGTTAGCTACATGGCAGACAAGTCCAGTATGTTCATATTCAGAGAGCTAATACATGGCAAAGTTGTGAAACATTTCCATATACAGAGTTCAAGCTACAAGGCAGATAAGTACTACTTGTCTATATACATAGAGATAGGTGCATGTAGGAGTAGTCCAACATGTCCATATACTGAAAGCAAGCTACATGGCAGAAAACTCCATTATGTTCATATACAGAGAGCTACCTACTTGGCAGATCAGTCAAATATAGCCATGCACAGAGAGCTAGCTACATGTCAGACGAGTCCAAAATGTCCATATACTGAGAGATAGCTGAATGGCAGGGTAGTGCAACATTTACATAAACAGACTTCTAACTACAAGGTAGTTGATTCTAACTTGGTTATATACAGAGATCTAGCTACATGGTAGAGTAGAGCAACATTTCCATATACAGAGTTCTAGATACATGGCAGACAAGTCCAAAATGTCCATATACTGAGAGCTAGCTCATGGCAGACTAGTCCATCATGTGCATATACAGGGTACTAGCTCCATGGCAGATGAGTCAAATATGTTCTTACACTGAGAGCTAGCTACATGTTAGACAAGTACAATATGTTCATATACAGAGAGCTATGTACTTCACACATCAGTCCAACATATCCATGTACAAAGACTAGGTATAAAGCAGATGTGTCCATATACTGAGAGGTAGCTACATTGCAGGGTAGTGTAACATTTCCATATACAGAGTTCTAGCTACAAGTCAGATGAATCCAACTTGTCTATATACAGAGAGCTAGCTACAATGCAGAGTAGCTCAACATTTCTATATACAGAGTTCTAGCTACATGACAGGTGTGTCCAACATGTCCATATACTGAGAGCTAGTTATATGGCACAGTAGTCCAACATGTCCATATAAAGGGTTGTAGCTACATGGCACATGAGTTAAACATGTCCAAACACGGAGAGCTAGCTTCATGGCAGATTAGTCCAAAATGTCCATATACAGAGAACTAGATACATGGCAGGGTAGAGCAACACTTCGATATACAGAGTTCCAGCTACATAGCAGATGTGTACAACGTGTCCATATACTGAGAGCTAGCTACATGTCAGAGTAGTTCAACATGTCCATACACAGGGTACTAGATACACAGTAGAAGTGTCAAAAGTGTCCTTATACGGAGAGCTAGCTACATGGCAGAGTAGTCCAGCATGTTCATATACAGGATACTTGCTACATGGATGATTAGTCCAACATGTCCATATACTGAGAGCAAACTTCATGGCAGACAAGTCCAATATGTTCAAATTCAGAGAGCTAACTACCTGGCAGTGTAGTGCAACATTTCCATATACAGAGATCGAGCTACATGGCAGATTTGTTCAACGTGTCCATATACTGAGTTGTAGCTCCATGGATGAGTAGTGCAACATGTCCATGGCAGAGTATTCCAACAAATCCATATACAGTGTACTAGCTACATGGTAGAGGAGTCCAACATGTCCCTGTACTGAGAGTTAGCTACATGGCAGACAAGTCCAAAATGTCCATATACAGAGAGCTAGCTATATGGCAGGGTAGTGCAACATTCCATATACAGAGATCTACCTACAAAGCAGATGAGTCCAACTTGTCTATATACAGAGAGCTAGCTACATGGATGAGTAGTGCAACATTTCCATATACAGAGCTCTAGCTACATGGCAAATGTATCCAACGTTTCCATATACTGAGAGCTAGCTACATGGATGAGTAGTGCAACATTTCCATATACAGAGCTCTAGCTACATGGAAAATGTATCCAACGTTTCCATATACTGAGAGCTAGCTAAATGGCAGACAAGTCCAATATGTTCATATACAGAGAGCTACCTACTTGGCAGATCAATCCAACATATCCATGAACAGAGAGCTACCTGCATTGCAGAGTAGTCCAACATTTCCATGTACAGGATACTAGCTACATGGCAGTGAGTCAAACATGTCCATATACTGAGAGCTAACTAAATGACACACAAATCCAATATGTTCATCTACAGAGAACTACCTACTTAGCAGATCAGTCCAACACATCCATGTACAGAGTTCTAGCTACATGACAGATGTGTCCAACGTGTCCATATACTGAGAGTTAGCTACATGGCAGACATGCCGATAATGTCCATATACAGAGAGCTAGCTACATGGCAGGGTAGAGCAACATTACCATATGCAGAGATCTAGCTACATGGCAAATGAGTCTAATATGTCCATATACAGAGAGTTAGCTACAATGCAGACAAGACCAATATGTTCATATACACAGAGCTATATACTTGGCAAGTCAGTCCAACATATTCATGTACAGAGATCTAGCTACATGGCAGATGTGTCAAACCTGTCCATATAATGAGAGCTACCGACATGGCAGATCAGTTTAAAATGTCCATGCACAGAGAGCTGGCGACATGTCAGACGAGTCCAAAATGTCCATGTACAGAGAGCTAACTACATGGCAGAGTTGTTCATCATTTCCAAATACAGAGTTCTAGCTCGATGGAACATGAGTCCATCATGTCCATATATTGAGAGCTAGCTAGCTACATGGCAAACAAGTCCAAGATGCTCATACACAGAGAGCTAGCTACATGGCAGGATAGTGAAACATTTCCATATAAAGAGTTCTAGCTACATGGCAGAAAAGTCCAATATGTTTATATACAAAGAGTTAGCTACATGGCAGATCAGTCCAAAATATCAATGTACAGAGAGCTAGATATAAGCCAGACAAGTCCAAAATGTCCATATATAGAGAGCTTGCCACATTGCAGAGTAGGGCAACATGTCCATATACTGGGTACTATCTACATGGCAGATGGTCCAATATGTTCATATACTGAGAGCTAACATATCAATGTTCAGAGAGCTAGCTACATGGCAGACGAGTTCAAAATGTCCATATACAGAGAGCTAGCTAAATGGCAGAGAAGTCCAATATGTTCATATATAGAGAACTACCTACATGGCAAACGAGTCCAATATGTTCATATAGTTACCTACTTGGCAGATCATTCCAACATATCCATGTCCAGAGAGCTATCTACATGGCTGACGACACACAAATGTCCATATACAGAAAGCTAGTTACATGCCAGGGTAATGCAACATTTCCAAATATAGAGTTCTAGCTACAGGGCAGATGTGTTCAGCATGTCCATATACAGGATAACACCTACATGGAAGACGAGTCCAAAATGTCCATAAACAGAGAGCTAGCTACAATGCAGGGTTGTGCATCATTTCCATATACAGAGTTCTAGCTTCAAGGCAGATGAGTTATATACAGACAGCTAGCTGCATTGCGAAGAAGTGCAACATTTCCATATAGAGAATTCTAGCTACATGTTAGATATGTTCAACGTGTCCACATACTGAGAGCTAGCTATATGGCAGACATGTCCAATATGTTCATATACAGAGAGCTACCTACTTTGCAGATCAATCCAACATATTCATGTACAGAGAGTTAGCTACATGGAAGAGAAGTCCAAAATGCCAATATACAGAGAGCTAGCTACATGGCAGGGTAGTGCACCATTTCCATATATAGAGTTCTAACTACAAGGCAGATAAGTCGAACTTCTCTATATACAGAGAGCTAGCTACATGGCAGCTTAGTGCATCATTTCCATATACAGAGTTCTAGCTAATTAGCAGATGTGTCAAAATTGTTCATTTACTAACAGCTACCTAAATGCTAGATCAGTCAAAAATATCCACGCACAGAGAGATAACTACATGACAGACGAGTCCAAAATGTGCATATACATTTATCAGGCTATATGGCAGTGTAGTGCAACATTTCCATACTCAGAATTCTACCTACATGGCAGATGCGTCCAAAGTGTCCACATACTGAGAGCTGGCTACATGGCAGACAAGTCCAATATGTTCATACACAGAGAGCTACCTGCATGGCAGCGTAGTGGTTACGAATCGGGCTGCAAACCTTAAGGTCAGCGGTTCGAAACTACCAGCTGCTCCACGGGAGAAAGATGAGGCTTTCTACTCCTGTAAG
>NW_006408951.1:972669-988605 GCF_000296735.1 Chrysochloris asiatica
ACGAATCGGGCTGCAAACCTTAAGGTCAGCGGTTCGAAACTACCAGCTGCTCCACGGGAGAAAGATGAGGCTTTCTACTCCTGTAAGGATTTACACACTCGGAAACCCTGTACAGGGTCGCTATGGGTCGGAACTGACTTGACGGCACTTAACAACAACAACAACCTGCTTGGCAGATCAGTCCAACATATCTGTGTACAGAGAGCTAGCTACATTGCAGATCCGTCCAAAATGTCCATATCCAGAGAGCTAGCAACATGGCAGAATAGTGAAACATTTCCATATACAGTTCTAGCTACAAGGCACAAGCGTCCAACTTGTCTATATACAGTGAGCTAGCTACGTGGCAGATGATTCCAACATATCCATATACTGAGAGCTAGCTACATGGCAGACAAGTCAAATATGTTCATATAAAGAAAGCTACATAATTGGCAGATTAATCCAACATGTACAGAGAGCTAGCTACATGTTAGATGAGTCTAAAATGTTCATATACCGAGAGCTAACTACATTGCAGAGTATTACATCATTACCATATACAGAGTTCAAACTACATGGCAAATAATTCCAAAGTGTTCACATACTGAGAACAAGCTACACGGAAGAGTAGTCCAACATGTCCATATAAAGTGTACTAGCTACATGGCTGATGTGTCTAACGTGTCCATATACTGAGAGCTAACTACATGGCATACAAGTCCAATATGTTCATATACAGAGAGCTACCTACTTGGCAGATCAGTACAACCTATCCATGTACAGAGAGCTAGCTACATCGCAGACAAGTCAAAAATGCCCATATACAGACAGCTAGCCACATAGCAGGGAAGTGCAACATTTCCATATACAGAGTTCTAGCTACAAGGCAGATGAGTCCAACATTTCTAAATACAGTGAGCTAGCTACATGGCAGAGAAGTCCAACATGTCCATATTCAGAGAGCTAGCTACATGGCAAAATATTGCAACATTTCCATATACACAGTTCAAGATACAAGGTAGATGAGTCCAACATGTCTATATACAGTGAGCTAGCTATATGGCAGAGTAGTCTAACGTGTCCATATACAGGGAACAAGCTACATGGCAGATAAATCCAACATATCAACATACTGAGAGCTAGCTACATTGTAGACAAGTCCAGTATGTTAATATACAGAAAGCTAGCTACACGACAGGGTAGTGCAACATTTCCAAATACAGAGTTCTAGCTACATGGCAGATGTGTCCAAAATAACCATGTTCAGAGAGCTAGCTACATGGCAGACAAGTCCAAAATGTCCATATACAGAGAGCTAGCTACATGTCAGGGTAGTGCTACATTTCCATATACAGCGTTCAAGCTGCAAGACAAATGAGTCCAACTTGTCTATATACAGAGATCTATCAACATGGCAGAGTAGTGCAACATTTCCATATACAGAGATCAAGTTACATGACAGAAGTGTCCAACGTGTCCATATACTGAAGAGCTACATATATGGCAGATCAGTCCAAAATATCCATGCACAGAGAGCTAGCTACATGTCAGATGAGTCCAAAATGTCCATATACAGAGAGCTAACTAGATGGCAGAATATTGCATCATTTCACTATAAAGAGTTCAAGCTACATGGCAGATAAGTCCAAAGTGTTCACATAATGAGAGCTACCTACATGGCAGAATAATCCAACATGTGTATTTAAAGAGTACTAGCTACATGGCAGATGTGTCCAACATGTTCATATACTGAGAGCTAGCTACATGGCAGACAAGTACAATATGTTCATATATAGAGAGCTACCTGCTTGGGAAATCAGTCCAACATATTCATGTACAGAGAGCTAGCTGCATGGCAGACAAGTCCAAAATGTCCATATCCAGAGAACTAGCCACATGGTAGGGTAGTGCAAAATTTCCCTATACAGAGTTCTAGCTACAAGGCAGATGAGTCCAACTTGTCTATATACAGTGAGCTAGCTAGTCTATATACAGTGAGCTAGCTACATGGCAGAGTACTCCAACATGTCCATATACAGTTTACTAGCAACAAGTCAGATAAGTCCCACTTTTCCATATTCAGAGACTAGCTACATGGCAGAGTATTGCAACATTTCCATATACAGAGGCCTAGTTACAAGGCAGATGAGTCAAACTTTTCTATATACAGTGAGCTAGCTACATGGCAGAGTAGTCAAACATGTCCATATACAGGGTACTAGCTTCATGGAAGATGAGACTAACATGTCCATATATTGAGAGCTAGCTAAATGGCAGACATGTCCAATATGTTCATATACAGAAAGCTAGCTACAAGGCAGAGTAATGCAACATTTCCATATACAGAGTTCTAGCTACATGGCAGATGTGTCCAAAATATCCATGTACAGAGAGCTAGCTACATTGCAGACGAGTCCAAAATGTCCATATACAAAGAGCTAGCTAAATGGAAGTGTAGTGCAACATCACATAGACAGAGTTCAAGCTACAAGGCAGAAGAGTTCAACAAGTCAATATACTGAGAGCTAGCTACATGGCAGACAAGTCCAATATATTCATATACAAAGAGCTAACTACTTTGCAGGTCAGTCCAGCATATCCATGTACAGAGAGCTAGATACATTGCAGGTGATTCCAAAATGTCCATATACAGAGAGCTAACTACATGGTAGAGTGTTGCATCAATTCCACATATAGAGTTCAAGCTACATGGCAGATAAGTCCAAAGTGTTCACATACTGAGAGCTAACTACATGTCAGAGTAGTCCAACATGTCCATATAAAGAGTACTAGCTACATGGCACATGTGTCCAATGTGTCCATATACTGAAAGCTAGCTACATGGCATACAAGTCTAATATGTTCATATACAGAGAGCTACCTGCTTGGCAAATCAGTGCAACATATCCATGTACAGAGAGCTCACCACAAGGCAGGGTAGTGCAACATTTCCATAAACAGGGTTCTAGCTACAAGGCAGATGAGTCCAACTGGTCTATATACAGTGAGCTAGCTACATGGCAGAGTAGTCCAACATGTCCATATACATGTTACTAGTTACAAGACAGATGAGTCCAACTTTTCCATATTCAGAGAGCTAGGTACAAGGCAAAGTAGTGCAACAGTTCCATATACAGACTTCTGGCTCCAAGGCAGATGAGTCCAACTTGTCTATATACAGGGTACTAGCTACATGACAAATGAGTCTAACATTTCCATATACTCAGAGGTAGCTACATGGCATACAAGTCCAAACTGTCCATATAAAGAGAGCTAGCTAAATATCAAGGTAATGCATCATTTCCATATACAGAATTCTAGCTACAAGGCAGATGTGTCCATGTACTGAGAGCTAGCTACATGACAGATTAGTCCCACATGTTCATATACAGGGTACTAGTTACATGGCAGATGAGTCCAACATGTCCATATATAGACATTTAGCTACATGGCAGACAAGTCAAATATGTTCATATAAAGGGAGCTACATACTTGTCAGATCAGTCCAACATATCCATGTACAGAAAGCTAGCTACATGGCAGATGAGTCCAAAATGTCCATATAAGAAGAGATAGATACATGGCAGGGTAGTGCAACATTTCCATATACAGAGGTCTAGCTACATGTCAGATGTGTACAACGTGTCCCTACATTGAAGAGGTACCTATAAGGCAGATCATTCCAAAATATCCATGCACAGAGAGCTAGCTACATGTCAGACGAGTCCAAAATGTCCATATACAGAGAGCTAACTACATGGCAGGGTATGATATCATTTCCATATACACAGTTCAAGCTACATGGCAGATAAGCCCAAAGTGTTCACATACTGAGAGCTAGCTATATGGCATACAAGTTCAATATGTTCCTATACAGAGAGCTACCTGCTTTGCAGATCAGTCCAACATATCCATGTACAGAGAGCTAGCAACATTGCAGATGAGAAAAAATTTCCATATACAGAGAGCTAGCCACATGGCAGGATAGTGCAACATTTCCATATACAGAGTTCTAGCTTCAAGGCAAATGAGTTCAACTTCTCTATATACAGAGAGCAAGCTACATGGTAGAGTAGTCCAACATGTCCATATAAAGTGTACTAGCTATCTCTCTAATAAGTCCAACATGTCCATATACTGAGAGATAGTTTCATGGCAGACAAGTCCGATATGTTCCTATACAGAGAGCTAACTACTGGGCAGATCAGTCCAACATATCCATGTACATAGAGCTAGCTACATGGCAGACGAGTCCAAAATGTCCATATACAGAGAGCTAGTTAAATGGCATGGTAGTGCAACAGTTCCATATACAGAATTTTAGCTACAAGGCTGATGAGTCCATCTTGTCTATGTACAGAAAGCTAGCTACATGGAAGAGTAGTGAAACATGTTCATATATAGGGACCTAGCTACATGGCAGATGAGCCCAACATGTCCATATACTGAGAGTTAGCTACATGGCAGACAAGTACAATATATTCATATACAGAGCAATATCTAGTTTTCAGATCAGTCCAACATATCAATGTACAGAGATCTAGATACATTGCAGACGAGTCCAAAAAGTCCATATACAGTTAGCTACATGGCAGGGTAGTGTTACATTTCCATATACAGAGTTTTTGCTGCAAGACAGATGAGTCCAACTTGTCTATATACAGAAAGCTAGATACTTGGCAGAGCAGTGCAACATTTCTATATACAGGGTCCTAGCTACATGGCAGATGAGTCCAACTTGTCCATATACTGAGAGTTAGCTACATGGCAGAGTAGTCCAACATGTCCATATACAGGGTACTAGCTACATGGAAGATGAGTCCATAATGCCACTTACTAAGAGCTAGCTATATGGCATACAAGTCCAATATGCTCATATAGAGAGCACCTACTTGGAAGATCAGTCCAACGTATCCATGTATAGAGAGCTAACTACATGGCAGAGTAGTGCAACATTTCCATATACAGAGTTCTAGCTTCAAGGCAGATGTATCCAACGTGATGGGTTATCAGTCCAAAATATCCATGCACAGAGAGCTAGCTATATGTCAGAAGAGTCCAAAATGTCCATATACAGAGAGCTAGCTACAGGAGAGAGTAGAACATCATTTCCATATACAGAGTTTAACCTACATGATAGGTGAGTCCAAAGTGTTCATATACTGAGGGCTAGCTACATGTCAGAGTAGTCCAACATGTGCATATCAAAAGTGCTAGCTACCTGGCTAATGAGTCCAATATGTCTATATATTGAGAGTTGCCTACATGGTAGATCAGTCCGAAATATCCAACCATAAAGAGCTGGCTATATGTCGGACGAGTTCAAAATGTCCTTATACAGAGAGCTAGCTGCATGGCAGAGTAGTGCATCATTTCCATATACAGAGTTTAAACTACATGGCAGGTGAGTCCCAAGTGTTCATATACTGAGAGCTAGCTATATGGCAGTGTAGTCCAACATTTCCATATAAAGAGTACTAGCCACCTGGCTAATGAGTCCAACCTGTCCATATACTGAGAGGTAGCTATATGTCTGTCAATTGCAATATATTCATATACAGAGAGCTACCTACTGGGCAGATCAGTCCAACATATCCATGTACAGAGAGCTAGTTACAATGCAGACGAGACCAAAATGTCCATACAAAGAGAGATAGCTACATGACAGAGTAGTGCAAGATTTCCATTTACAGAGATCTAGCTACAAGCAGATGAGCCAAACTTGTCTATATACAGTGAGCTAGCTAAAGGGCAGAGAAGTCCAACATGCCCATGTAGAAGTTACTAGCTACAAGTCTGATGAGTAAACTTTTCCATATACAGACAGCTAGCTACATTGCAAAGTAGTGCAACATTTCCATATACAGAGTTCTAGCTACATGAAAAATGTGTCCAACATGTCCATATACTGAGAGCTAGCAACATGGCAGAGTCGTCCAACATGTTCATATACAGGGTTCTAGCTACATGGAAGATGAATCCAACATGTCCGTATACTGATAGCTAGCTCCATAGAACACAAGTCAAATATGTTCATATATAGAGAGCTACATACCTGGCAGATCAGTCCAACTTTCCATGTACAGAAAGCTAGTTACATGGCAGGCGAGGCCAAAATGTCCATATGAAGAGAGATAGTTTCATGGCAGACAAGTCCGATATGTTCCTATACAGAGAGCTAACTACTGGCTAATGAGTCCAACTTGTCTATATACAGAGAGTTAACTACATGGTAGAGTAGTGCATCATTTCCAAATACAGAGTTCAAGCTACATGGCAGATAAGTCCAAAGTGTTCACCTACTGAGAGCAACCTACATGGTAGAGTAGTCCAACATTTCCATATAAATTGTACTAGTGTCATAGCAGATGTGTCCAACATGTCCATATACTGAGAGCTAGTTACATGGCATGTAAGTCCAATATGTTCATATACAGTGAGCTACCTACTTGTCAGATTAGTCCAACATATCCATATACAGAGAGCTACCTACATGGCAGGGTAGTGCAACATTTCCATATAGCGAGTTCTAGCTACAAGGCAGATGAGACCAACTTGTCTATATACAGAGAGATAGTTACATGTTAGAGTAGTGCAACATTCCCGTATTCAGGATACTAGCTACATGGCAGATGTGTCCAACGTGTCCATATACTGAGAGCCACCTATATGGCAGCCAAGTCCAATATGTTCATATACAAAGAGCAACCTACTTGGCAGATCAGTCGAACATATCCATGTACAGAAAACTAGCGACATCGCAGATGCGTCCAAAATGTCCATATACAGAGAGCTAGCTATATGACAGGGTAGTGCAACATTTCCATATACAGAGTTCTAGCCACAAGGCAGATGTGTCCAACATGTGGTAGACAAGTACAATATGTTCATATACACAGAGAGAACTACTTGGCAGATTAGTCCAACATACAGAGAGCTAGCTACATGGCAGACAATTCCAACATGTTCATATACAGAGAGCTACCTTCTTGGCAGATCCGTCCATCATATCCATGTACAGAGAGGTATCTACATTGTAGACGAGTTCAAAATGTCCATATACAGAGAGCTACCTATATGGTAGGGTATGGCAACATTTGCATATACAGAGTTCTATCTAAAAGGCAGATGATTCCAACTTTTCTATATACATAGAGATAGGTACATATTAGAGTAGTGCAACACTCCCATATACAGAGTTCTACCGACATTGCAGATGTGTCCACGTGCCATATATTGAGAGCTAGCTACATGGCATCCAAATCCAATATGTTCATATACAGAGAGCAACCTACTTGGCCGATTAGTCCAACATATCGATATACAGAAAGATAGCTACCTCGCAGACAAGTCTAAAATGTCCATATACAGAGAGCTAGCTACATGACTGGGTAGTGCAACATTTCCATATACAGAATTCTAGCTACAAGGCAAATATGTCCAACATGTCCATATACTGAGAGCTAGCTACATAGCAGCAAAGTCCAATATGTTCATATACAGAGAGCTAACTACTTGGCAGATCAGTCCAACATATCCATGTACAGAAAGCTAGCTACATGGCAGATGGGTACAAAATGTCCATATTCAGAGAGCTAATTTCATGACTGGGTAGTGCAACATTTCCCTATACAGAGTTCTAGCTACAAGACAGATGAGTTCAACATGTCTATATAGAGTGAGCTGGCTACATGGCAGAGTAGTCCAACATGTCAATATACAGGGAACTAGCTACATGGCAGAGGATTCCAACACGTCCAAATATTGAGAGCTAGCTACATGGCTGAAAAGTCCGATATGTTCATATACAGAAAGCTAACTACATGGCAGGGTAGTGCAACATTTCCATATACAGAATTTTAGCTACATGGCAGATGTTTCCAACATGTCCATATACTGAGAGCTAGCAACATGGAAGACAAGTCCAATATTTTCAAATACTGAGACATAATTACATGGCAAATAAGCACAAAATATCCATACACAGGGAGCTAGCTACATGGCACACTAATCCAAAATGTCCATACACAGAGAGCTATATGGCAGGGTAGTGCAACATTTTCATATCCAGAGTTATTTCTACAAGGCAGATGAGTCCAACTTGTCCATATACTGAGAGTTAGATATATGGCAGACAAATCCAATATATTCATATAGAGAGAGCTAACTACTTGGCAGATCAGTCTGATGTATCCATGTCCAGAGACCTAGCTACACCACAGACGAGTCTAAAATGTCCATATACAGAGAACTAGCTACATGGGAGAGTAGTCCAACATGTCCATACACAGGGTACTAGCTTCATGGCTAATGAGTCCGACATGTTTATATACTCAGAGGTAGCTACATGACAGACAAGTCCAATACGTTCATATACAGAGAGCAATCTGCTTGGCAGATAAATCCAACATATCCATGTACAGAGAGCTAGCTAAATGGCAGATGAGTTCAAAATGTCCATATAGAGAGAGCTAGTTACATGGTAGGGTAGTGCAGTATTTCCATATACAGAGTTCTAGCTACATGGCACATGTGTCCAACGTGTCCATATATTGAGAGCTAGCTACATGGCAGAGTAATCCAACAAGTCCATATACAGGGTACTAGCTTCATGGCTAATGAGTCCAACATGTCTATATACTGAGAGCTAGCTGCATGGCAGAAATGTCCAATATGTTCATATACAGAGAGCTACCTACTTTGCGGATCAGTCTATCATATCCATGTACAGAGAGCTAACTAAATGGCAGAGAAGTCCAAAATTTCCATATACATAAAGCTAGCTACATGGTAGGGTAGTACAGCATTTCCATATACAGAGTACTAGCTACATGGCAAATGTGTCCAACGTATCCATATTCTGAAAGCTGCCTTCATGGAAGATCAGTCCAAAATATCCATGCACAGAGATATAGCTACATGGTAGATTATTTCTACATGTCCATATACAGAGTGATATCTACATGGGAGAGTAGTGTAACATTTCCATATATAGAGTTCTAGCTACATGGCAGATGTGTTCCATGTGTCTATATACTGAGAGTTACCTACATGGCAGATAATTCCAATAGGTCCATATACAGGGTTCTAGCTACATGGCAGATGTATCCAATGTGTCCATATACTGAGAGCTAGCGACATGACAAACAAGTCAAATATGTTCATGTACAGAGAGCTACCTACTTGGCAGATCAGTCCAAAATAGGCATCTACAGAGAGCTAGCTACATGGCAGACGACTTCAAAATGTCCACATACAGAGATCTAGCTACATGGCAGTATAGAGAATCATTTTCTTATTAGAGTTCTAGCTACAAGGCAGATGAGTCCAATTTATCTATATACTGAGAGCTAGCTACATGGCAGACAAGTCCAATATGTTCATATACAGAGAGCTACCTACTTTGGAGATCAGTTCAACATAGCCATGTAGAGAGAGCTAGATACATGGCAGAAGAGTCCAAAATGTCCATATACAGAGGGCTAGCTACATGGCAGGGTAGTGCAACATTTCCATATACAGAGTTCTAGCTACACAGGAGATGAGTCTAAAATGTCCATATATAGAGAGCTAGCCTCATTGAAGAGAAGAGCAACATTTCCGTATACAGAGTTCTAGCTGCATGACAGATGTGTACAACGTGTCCATATAATGGGAGCTAGCTACATGGCACAGCAGCCAACATGTCCATATAAAGGGTACTAGCTACCTGGAGACTGAGTCCAACATGTCCATATACTTAGAGCTAGCCACATGGCAGAATAGTGCATCATTTCCATATACAGAGTTCAAGCTTCTTGGCAGATGAGTCCAGAATGTTCAAAGAGTGAGAGCTAGCTACATGGCAGAGTAGTCCAACATGTCCATACACAGCGTACTAGCTTCATGGCTAATGAGTCCGGCATGTTCATATACTCAGAGGTAGCTACATGGTAGACAAGTCCAATATGTTCATATAAAGAGAGCTACCTGCTTGGCAGATCAGTCCAACATATCCAAGTACACAGAACTAGCCACATGGCAGACAAATCCAAAATGTCCATATACAGACAACAAGCTACATGGCAGGGAGGTGCATCATGTCTATATATAGAATTCCAGCCACATGGCAGATGTGTCCAAAGTGTCTATATACTGAGATCTACCTACATGGCAGATCAGTCCAAAATATTCATGCAAAGAGAGCTGACTACATGTCAGATGAGTCCAAAATGTCCAAATACAGAGAGCTAGCTAGATGGTAGAGGAGTGCATCATTTCCATATACAGAGTTCAAACTACATGTCAGATGAGTTTAAAGTGTTCATATACTGAGAGCTAGCTACATGGCAGAGTAGTCCAACATGCCATATAAAGAGTACTAGCCACCTGGCTAATGACTCCAACATGTCCACATACTCAGAGATACCTACATGGCAGACAAGTCCAGTATGTTCATATAGAGAGAGCTATCTGCTTGGCAGATCAGTTAAACATATTCATGTACAGAGAGCTAGCTACATAGCAGATGAGTCCAAAATGTCCATATAGAGAGAGCTAGCTACATGGCAGTGTAGTACAACATTTCCATATAAAGAGTTTGAGCTACATGGCAGATGTGTCCAACGTGTCCATATATTGAGAGCTAGTTACATGGCAGAGTCATCCAACATGTCCATATCCAGGGTACTAGCTTCCTGGCTAATGAGTCCAACATGTCTATATACTGAGAGATAGCTACATGGGAGACATGTCCACTATGTTCATATACAGAGAGCTACCTACTTTGCAGATCATTCCAACATATCCTTGTACAGAGAGCTAGCTACATGGCAGATGAGTCCAAAATGTCAATATACAGAGAGATAGCTACAGGCAGGGTAGTGAAACATTTCCACATACAGTGTTCTAGGTACACGGCAAATGTGTTCAACTAGTCTATATACAGAGATCTAGTTACATGGCAGAGTAGTGCAACATTTCCATATACAGATTTCTAGTTACATGGCAGATGTGTCCAATGTGTCCATATACTGAGAGCTACCTACATGTAAGATCAGTCCAAAATATCCATGAACAGAGAGCTAGCTACATGGCAGATGAGTCCTACATGTCTATATAAAAAGACCTAGCTACATGACAGAGTAGTGCAATATTTCATATAAAGAGTTCTAGCTACATGGCAGTTGTGCCCAACATCTCATGGCAGAGTAGTCCAACATGTCCATATACAGGGTACTAGCAAAATGGCAGATGACTCCAACATGTCCATATATGAAAGCTAGCTACATGACAGAGAAGTCCAATATGTTCATATACAAAGAGCTACCTACTTGGCAGATCAGTCCAACATATCCAAGTACAGAGAGCGAACTACATGTCAGATGAGTCCAAAATGTAAATATACAGAGCTAGCTACGTGGCAGAGTAGTGCAACATCTCCATATACAGAGTTCTAGCTACATGGCAGATGTGTCCAATGTGTCCAAATACTGAGAGCTATGTACATGGCAGATCAATCTAAAATATCCATGCACAGAGAGTTAGCTACATGTCAGACTAGTCCACAATGTCCACATACTGAGAGCTAGCTAGATGGCAGAACAGTTCATCATTTTATTTTCCAAGTTCAATCTACATGACAGATAAGTCCAAAGTGTGCATATACTGAGAGCTAGCTATATGGCAGAGTAGTCCAACATGTCCATAAATAAGAATACTAGCTACCTGGCTACTGCATTCAACATGTCCATATACTGAGAGCTAGCTACATGGCAGAATAGTGCATCATTTCCATATACAAAGTTCAAGCTAAAATGCAGATGTGTTCAAAGTGTTCATATACTGAGACCTAGCTACATGGCAGAGTAGTTCAACGTGTCCATATAAAGAGTAGTAGCCACCTAGATAATGAGTCCAACGTGTCCATATACTCAGAGATAGCTACATGGCAGACAAGTCCAATATGTTCATATACAGAGAGTTATCTACTTGGCAGATCAGTACAACTCATCCATGTACAGAGAACTAGCTACATGGAAGACGAATCCAAAATATCCCTATATAGAGAGCTAGCTACATGGCAGTATAGTGCAACATTTCCATATACAGAGTTCCATCTACATGGCAGGTATGTCCAACGTGTCAATATATTGAGAGCTAATTACATGACAGAGTAGTCCAACAAGTCCATATACAGGGTACTAACTTCCTGGCTACTGAGTCCAACATATCTATATACGGAGAGCTAGCTATATGGCAGACACATTCAATATGTTCATATACAGAGATCTACCTAGTTCGCATATCAGTCCAACATATCCATGTACAGAGAGCTAGCTACATGGCAGACAAGTCCAAAATGTCCATATAAAGAGAGCTAGCTACATGGCGGGGTACTGCAGCATTTCCATACTCAGAGTTTTAGCTACATGGCAGATGTGTCCAACGTGTCCATATTCTGAGAGCTGACTACATGGAAGATCAGTCAAAAAAATCCATGCACAGAGAGCTAGCTACATGGCAGAGTAGTGCAACATTTAATATAAGAGTTCTAGTTACATGGCAGATGTGTCGAACATGTCCATATACTAAGAGCTACCTACATGGCAGATCAATCTAAAATATCCATGCACAGAAAGCTAGCTACATGTCAGACGAATCCCCAAAGTCTATATACAGAGAGCTAGCTACAAGGCAGAGAAGTCCAATATGTTCATATACAGAGTGCTACCTACTTGGCAGATCAGTCCAACATATCCATGTACAGAGAACTAACTACATGTCAGACGAGTCCAAAATGAAAATATACAGAGAGCTAGCTACATGGCAGAGTAGTGCAATATTTCTATATACAGAGTTCAAGCTACAAGGCAGATGAGTCCAACTTGTCCATATTCTAAGAGTTAGCTACATGGCAGACAAGTCCAATATGTTCATATACAGAGAGCTAACATCTTCACAGTTCAGTCCAACATATCCATGAACAGGGAGTTAGCTACATGCCAGACAAGTCCAAAATGTCCATATACAGAGCTACGTACATGGCACGGTAATATATCATTTCAATATACAGAGATCTAGCTACATGGCTGATGTGTCCACGGTGTCCATACACTGAGATCTAGTTACATGGCTGATGTGTCCAAGGTGTCCATACACTGAGAGCTAACTACATGGCAGAATAGTGCACCATTTCCATATACAGATTTCAAGCTGCATGGCAGATGTGTCCAACGTGTCCATATACTGAGAGCTAGCTACATGGCTGACAAGTCCAATGCGTTCATATACAGAGAGCTACCTACCTCGCAGATCAGTGTAACATATCCATGTACAGAGAGCTCGCTACATGGCAAGGTAGTGCAACATTTCAATATACAAAATTTTGGCTACAAGGCAGATGAGTCCAATTTGTCTATATACAGAGAGCTAGCTACATGGTGGAGGAGTGAAACATTTCCATATACAGAGTTCTAGCTACATGGCAGATGTGTCCAACGTGTCCATATACTGAGAGCTAGCTACATGGCAGACAAGTCCAATATGTTCATATACAGAGAGCTATCTACTACGCAGATCAGTGTAACATATACATGTAGAGAGCTAGCTACATGGCAGAGGAGCCAAAATGTCCACATACAGTGAGCTAGCTACATGGCAGGGTAGTGAAACATTTCCATATACAGAATTCTAACTACATGGTAGATGTGTCCAATGTGACAATATATTGAGAACTACCTACATGGCAGACAAGTCCAATATGTTCATATACAGAGAGATGCCTATTTGGCAGATCAGTCCAACATATCCATGTACAGAGAGCTAGCTATATGACAGACGACTCCAAAATGTCCATATACAGAGAGCTAACTACTTCGCAGTTCAGTGTAACATGTCCATGTACAGAGAGCTAGCTACATGGCAAGGTAGTGCAACATTTCCATATACAAAGTTCTGACTACAAGGCAGATGAGTCCAACTTGTCTATATACAGAGAGCTAGCTACATGGTAGAGTAGTGAACCATTTCCATATACAGAGTTCTAGTTACATGGCAGATGTGTCCAACGTGTCCATATACTATGAGCTAGCTACATTGCAGACAAGTACAATATGTTCATATACAGAGAGCTACCTACTTGGCAGGTCAGTCCAACATATCCATGTACAGAGAACTAGCTACATGGAAAAAGAGTCCAATAGGTCCATATACAGAGAGCTAGCTACATGTCAGTTTAGTGCAACATTTCAACATACAGAGTTCTAGCTACATGGCAGATGTGTCCAACATACCCATATACTGAGAGCTAGCTACATGACAGAGTAGTACAACTTGCCCATATTCAGGGTAGTAGATACATGGCAAATGTGTCCAACGTGTCAATATACTGACAGCCACCTACAGGGCAGACAAATCCAATATGTTAATATATTGAGAGCAAATTTCTTGGCAGAACAGTCCAAGATATCCATGTAGAGATAGCAAGCTACATGTCAGATGAGTCCAAAATAACCATATACAGATTGCTAGTCACATGGCAGGGTAGTGCAACATTTCCGTATACAGAGTTCTAGCTACAAGTCAGATGAGTGCAACTTGTCTATATACAGAGACCTACCTACATGGCAGAGTAGTGCAACATTTCCATATACAGAGTTCTAGCTACATGTCAGATGTGTACAATGTGTCAATATACTGAGAGCTAGTTACATGGCAGATAAGTCCAATATGTTCATATAGAGAGGGCTACCTACATGGAAGATCAGTGCAACATATTCATGAACAGAGATCTAGCTACATGGCACACGAGTCCAAAATGTCCCTATATAGAGCGCTAGCTAGATGGCAGTGTAGTGCAACATTTCCATATACATAGTTCTATCTACAAGGCAGATGCGTCCAACTTGTCTATATACAGACAGCTAGCTACATGGCAGAGTAGTGCAACATTTCCATATACAGAATTCAAGCTACATGGCAGATGTGTCCAATGTGTCCATATACTGAAAGCTGGCTATATGACAGATTAGTACAACTTGGCCATATTCAGGGTAGTAGATACATGGCACATGTGACCAACATGTCAATATCCTGAGAGTCACCTACAGGGCAGGCAAGTTCAATATGTTAATATACAGAGAGCTACCTTCTTGGCAGATCAGTCCAACATATCCATATAAAGAGAGCTAGCTACATGTCAGACGAGCCCAAAATATCCAGATACAGAGAGCTAGCTACATGGCAGGGAAGTGCAACATTTCCATATACAGATTTCTAGCTGCATGGCAGATGTGTCCAACCTGTCAATATACTGAGAGCTACCTACCTGGAAAATCAGTTCAAACATATTTCTAGCTACAAGGCAGATGAGTCCAAAATGTCCATATACAGAGAGCTAGTTTCTTTGCAGATCTGTCCAACATAACCATGTACAAAGAGCTAGCTACTTGGCAGACGACTCCAAAATCTCCAAATTCAGAGAGCTAGCTACATGGCAGTGTAGTGCAACATTTCCATATACAGAGTTCTAGATACATGGCAAATGTGTCCAATGTGTCCATATACTGAGAGATAACTACATGCCAGACCAGTCCAAAATATGCATGCACACAGAGCTAGCTACACGTTAGATGTGTCAAAAATGTACATATACAGAGAGTTAGCTACATGGCAGAGTATTGCATCATTTCCACAAACAGAGTTCAAGCTACATGGCAAATGACTCCAAAGTTTCCATATACTGAAAGCTGCCTACATGGCAGATCAGTCCAACATATCCATGTACAGAGGGCTAGCTACATAGCAGAAGAATGCAAAATGTCCATATACAGAGACGTAGCTACATGGCTGGGTAGTGCAACATTTCCATGTACAGTGTTCTAGCTACAAGGCAGATGAGTCCAACTTGTCTATATACAGAGAGCTAGCTACATGGAAGAATAGTGCAACATTTCGATATACAGACTTCTAGCT
>NW_006408951.1:988705-994579 GCF_000296735.1 Chrysochloris asiatica
CAGTGTTCTAGCTACACGGCAGATGAGTCCAACTTGTCTATATACAGAGAGCTAGCTACATGGAAGAATAGTGCAACATTTCGATATACAGACTTCTAGCTACAAGGCAGATGAGTCCAAGTTATCCATATACAGAGAGCTAGCTGGATGGAAGGATAGTGCAATATTTCCATATACTGAGTTCTAGATACATGGAAGATCAGTCCAACATGTCTATATAAAGGATACTACCTACAAGACAGATGAGTTCAATATGTCTATATACTGAGAGTTAGCTACATGGCAGAAAAGTCCAATATGTTCACTTACTTAGAGCTACCTACTTGGAAGATCAGTCCAACATATCCAAGGCAGATGAGTCCAGCTTGTCTATATACAGAGAGCTAGCTAAATGGCAGAGTAGTGCATCATTTCGATATACAGATATTCAAGCTACATGGCATATGATTCCAAAGTGTCCATATACTGAGAACTAGCTACATGGCAGAGTAGTCCAACATGTCCATATTCAGGGTACTAGCTACATGGCAGATGAGCCCAAAATGTTCATATACTGCGAGCTAACTACATGGCAGACAAGTCAAAAACAGTCCATATACATAGAAGAGAGCTACCTACATTGCTTGGTAGGACATCTTTTCTATATACAGAGTTGTAGCTACAAGGCAGATGAGTCCAACTTGTTTGTATACTGAGAGCTAGCTACTTGGCAGGGTAATGCAGCATTTCCATATACAGAGTTCGAGCAACAAGGCAGATGAGTCCAACTTGGCTTCATACAGTGAGCTAGCTAAATGGCAGAGTAGTGCATCATTTCGATATACAGAGATCAAACTACATGACAGATGAGTCCAAAGTTTTCATATACTGAGAGTTAGCTATATGGCAGAGTAGTCCAACATGTCCATATAAACAGTACTAACTACCTGGCTAATGAGTCCAACATGTCCACCTAAAGAGAGCTAGCTACATGGCAGAGTAGTCCAACATGTCCATATTAAGAGAACTAGCTACATGGCAGATGTTTCCAACATGTACATATACTGAGAGCTAGCTACATGGTACACAAGGACAATATGTTCATATAGAGAGAGCTACCTACTTGGCAGATGAGTCCGTATACAGAGAGCTAGCTACATGGCAGAGTAGTGCAACATTTTCATTTACAAAGATCTAGCTACAAGGAAGATGAGTCCAACTTGTCTATATACAGACAGCTAGCTACATGGCAGGATAGTGCAACATTTCCATGTACATTGTTCTAGCTATAAGGCAGATGGGTCCAACATGTCTATATACAAAGAGCTAGCTACATGGAAGAGTAGTGCAAAATTTCGATATACAGAGTTCTAAATACAAGGCAAATGAATCCAACATGTCCATATACTGATAGCTACCCTAATAGCAGAGTACTCCAACATGTCTATATACAGAGGGTTATATACAAGGCAGATGAGACCAACTTGTCTATATACAGAGAGCTAGCTGGATGGAAGGATAGTGTAATATTTCCATATACTGAGTTCTAGCTACATGGAAGATCAGTTCAACATGTCCATATACAGGGTACTACCTACAAGGCAGATGAGTCCAATATGTCTATGTACTGAGAGCTAGTTATGTGACATACAAGTCCAATATGTTCACTTACTTAGAGCTAACTACTTGGCAGATCAGTCCAACATATTCACATACAGAGAGTTAGATAAATGGAAGACGAGTCCAAAATATCCATATACTGAGAGTTAGCTACATGGCAGAGTAGTGCAACATTTCCATATACAGAGTTCTAGCTATATGTCAGATGAGTCCAAAATGTCCATATACTGAGAGCTAGCTACATGTCAGACGTGTTCAAGATGTCCAAATACAGAGAGTTAGCTACATGGCATAGTAATGCATCATAATGATATACAGAGTTCAAGCCACATGGCAGATGGGTCCAAAGTGTTCTTATACTGAAAGCTAGCTACATGGCAGAGTAGCCAACATGTCCATATAAAGAGTACTGGCTCCCTGGCTAATGAGTCCAACATGTCCATATACTGAGAGCTAGGTACATGGCAGGGTAGTGCAACATTTCCATATAGATTTCTAACTTCATGGCAGATGTGTCCAACGTGTCCATACACTGAGAGCAAGCTACATGTCAGAGTAATCCAACATGTCCATATAAAGGAAACTAGCTAGATGGCAGATAAGTCCAAAATGTGCATATACTGAGAGCTAGCTACGTGGCAGACAAGTCCAAAATGTCCATATACAGAGAAATAGCTACATGGCAGGGTAGTGCAATATTTCCATATACAAAGTTCTAGCTACAAGGCAGGTGAGTCCAGCTTGTTTATATACAGAGAGCTACCTACATGGCAGGGTAATGCAACATTTCCATATACAGAGTTCGAGCTACACGGCAGATGTGTCCAGCTTGTCTACATACAGAGAGCTAGATCTATGGCAGAATAGTGCATCATTTCAATATACAGAGTTCAAGCTGCATGGCAGATAAGTCCAAAGTCTTCATATACTGAAAGCTAGCTATATGGCAGAGTAGTCCAACATGTCCATATAAAGAGTATTAGCTACCTGGCTATGAGTCCAACATGTCCATATACTGAGAGCTAGCTACATGGCAGGATGGTGCAACATTTCCATATACAGAGTTGTAACTACATGGAAGATGTGTCCAACATGTCCATATACTGAGAGCTAGCTATATGGCAGATCAGTCCAACATGTCCATATACAGAGTACTAGCTACTTGGCAAATGAGTCCAACATGTCCATATACTGAGAGCTAGCTACATGGCAGGCAAGTCCAATATGTTCATATAGAGAGAGCGACTTATTTGGCAGATCAGTCCAACATATCCATGTGCAGAGATCTAGCTACATGGCAGAGTAGTGCAAGATTTCTATGTACAGTTCTACCTACAAGGCTGATGAGTCCAACATGTCCATATACTGAATGCTAGCTACATGGCAGACAAATCCATTATGTTCATATACAGAGAGGTACCTACTTAGCTGTGCAGGCCAACATATACATGTACAGAGGGCTAGCTACATGGCAGATGAGCCCAAAATGTCCATATACAGAGAGCTAGTTACATGTCAGGGTAGTGCAAGACTTCCATAAACAGAGTTCAAACAACTTGACAGATGAATCCAAAGTGATGATGAGTCCAAAGTTCATATGCTGAGAGTTAGCTACATGGCAGAGTAGTCCAACATATCCATATAAAGAGTACTAGCTACCTTGCTAATGATTCCAACATGTTCATATACTGAGAGCAAGCTACAAGGCAGTGTAGTGCAACATTTCTATATACAGAGTACTAGCTACAGAGCAGATGATTCCAACATGTCCATATACTAAGAGCTAACTACATTGCAGATGTGTCCAACATATCCATATACAGAGAGCTAGCTACATGGCAGACAAGTCCAATATGTTCATATACTGAGAGCTACCTACTTGGCAGATCAGTGCAACATATCCATGTTCAGAGAGCTAGCCACATCCCAGATGAGTCCAAAATGCCCATATACAGAGACCTAGCTACATGGCAGGGTAATGCAACATTTCCATATACGGGTTTCTAGCTATAAGGAAGATATGCCCAACGTGTCCATATAGTGAAAGCTACCTACATGGCAGAGTAGTTCAAAATATCAATGAACACAGAGCTAGCTACATGTCAGATGAGTGTAAAATGTCCATATACAGAGAGATAGCTGCATGGCAGAGTAATGCATCATTTACATATACAGAGTTCTAGCTACAAAGCAGATGAGTTAAACTTGTCTATATATATAGAAATAGCCACATAGCAGAGTAGTGCAACATTTCTATATACAGTGTTCTAGTTACATGGCTGATGTGTCCAATATGTCCGTATACTGACAGCAAGCTACATGGCAAAGTAGTCCATCATGTTCATATACAGGGTAGTAGCGACATGGCAGATGATTCCCACACATCCATATACTGAGAGCTAGCTACATGGAAGACAAGTAGAATATGTTCATATACAGACAGCTACCTACTTGGCAGATCAGGCCAACATATCCATGTTCAGAGAGCTAGCCACATCCCAGATGAGTCCAAAATGTCCATATACAGAGATCTAGCTGCATGGCAGGATAGTGCAACATTTCCATAAACAGAGGTCCAGCTACAAGGCAGGTGAGTCCAAATTGTCTATATAGAGTGGGTGAGCTACAGGGCAGAGTAGTGCGACATTTCCATATACAGTGTTCTAGCTACATGGCCAATGTGTCCAACGTATCCATATACTGAGAGCTACCTATATGGCAGATCAGTCCAAAATATCCATGCACAGAGAGTAAGCTACATGTCAGACGAGTCCAACATGTTCATATACAGAGCGTTAGCTACATGGCAGAGTAGTGCATCATTTACATATACAGAGTTCAAACCACATGGCAGATGAGTCAAAACGGTTCATATACTGAGAGAGTAGGCCAACATGTCCATATAAAGTGTACTAGCTTCATGGCAGATGTGTCCAATGTGTCCGTATACTGAGAAATAGCTACATGGCAGACAAGTCAAATATGTTCATATACAAAGAGCTAACTATATGGCAGTGTAGTGCAACATTTCCATATACAGACTTCTAGCTAAATGGCAGATGTGTCCAACGAGTCCATAAACTGAAAGATAGCTACGTGACAGAGTAGTCCAACATGTCCATATATAGGGTATTAGCTATATGGCAGATGATTCCAACATGTCCATATACTGAGAGGTCGGTACACGGCAGACAAGTCCAATATGTTCATATGAAGAGAGCTACCTACTTGGGAGATCAGTCCAACATATCCATGTACAGACAACTAGCTACATGGCAGATGTGTCCAACGTGTCCATACACTAAGAACTATCTACAGGGCAGATCAGTTCAAAATAGCCATGCACAGACAACTAGCTACATGTTCAGACGGGTCCAAAATGTCCATATACAGAGAGCTATCAATGTGGTAGGTTAGTGCAATATTTCCATATACTTAGTTCTAGCTACATGTCAGATCAGTCCAACATGTCCATCTACAGGGTACTAGCTACATGGCAGATGAGAGCAACATTTCCATAAACTGAGAGCTATCTATATGTCAGACAAGTCCAAAATGTTCATATACTGAGAGCTAACTACTTGGCAGATCAGTCCAACATATCCATGTAGAGAGCGCTAGCTCCATGGCAGATGAGTCCAAAATGTCCATATACAGAGACCTATCTACATGGAAGAGTAATGCAACATTTCCATATAAGGAGTTCTAGCTATAAGGAAGTTGTGCCCAACCTGCCCATATAGTGAAAGCTACCTACAAGACAGAGTAGTCCAAAATATCCATGAACACAGAGCTAGCTACATGTCAGACGAGTGCAAAATGTCCATATACAGAGAGCAAGCTGCATGGCAGAGTAATGCAACATTTACATATACAGAGTTCTAGCTACAAAGCAGATAAGTTAAACTTGTCTATATACAGAGTGACAGCCACATGGTAGAGTAGTGCAACATTTGCATATACAGTGTTCTAGCTACATGGCTGATGTGTCCAATATGTCCGTATACTGAGAGCAAGCTACATGGCATAGTAGTCCATCATGTCCATATACAGGGTAGTAGCGACATGGCAGATGAATCCTACATGTCAATATACTGAGAGCTATCTACATGGAAGTGTAGTCCAACATGTCCATATTCATGTTACTAGATACATGGCAGATCAGTCCAACATGTCCATATACAGGGTACAAGCTACATAGCAGATGTGTCCAACGTTTCCATATACTGAGAGCTATCTACATGGCAGACAAGTCCAATATGTTCATATACAGAG
>NW_006408951.1:994759-1007308 GCF_000296735.1 Chrysochloris asiatica
GCAACATTTCCATAAACAGAGTTCTAGCTACAAGGTAGATGAGTCCAACTTGTCTATATACAGAGAGCGAGCTACATGACAGAGTAGTGCGACATTTCCATATACAGGGTTCTAGCTACATGGCCGATGTGTCCAATATGTCCATATGCTGAGATCTACCTATATGGCAGATCAGTCCAAAATATCCATGCACAGGCAGCTAGCTACATGTCAGACGAGTCCAAAATGTCCATATACAGAGAGCTAGCTACATGGCAGAGTAGTGCAACATTTTCATATACAGAGTTCAAGCTAAATGGCATATCAGTTCAAAATATCCATGTGCATAGAGCTAGCTAAATGGCAGATGAATCCAGAGTTCTAGCTACATGGCAGAAGTCCAACGTGTCCATATACTGAGAGCTACCTACATAGCAGAGTAGTCCAACATGTCTATATACAAAGTGCTAGCTACAAGGCAGATGAGTCCAACATGTCAATATAGAGAGAGCTAGTTACATGGCAGGGTAGTGCATCATTTCCACATACAGAGTTCTAGCTACAAGGAAGATGAGTCCAACTTGTCTATATACAGAGAGCTAGCTATGTAGCAGGTTAGTGCAATATTTCCATATACTTAGTTCTAGCTACATGTCAGATCAGTCCAACATGTCCATATACAGGGTACTAGCTACATGGCAGATGAATCCAACATGTCCATATACTGAGAGCTAGCTACATGGCAGATAAGTCCAATATGTTCATATACAGAGAGCTACCTACTTGGCAGATCAGTACAACATATTTATGTACAGAGAGCTACTACATGGCAGACAAGTTCAAATTTTCCATATACAGAGAGCTAACTACAAGGCAGAGTAATGCAACTTTTCCATATACAGAGTTCTCGCTACAAGGCAGATGATCCCAACTTTTCTATATACAGATAGCTAGCTACATGGAAGTGTGTTGCAACATTTCCATATACACAGATCTAGCTACAAGGAATATGAGTCCAATTTGTCTATACACAGAGAGCTAGCTACCTGGCAGAATAGTGCAACATGTCCTTATACAGAGTTCTAGCTACATGGCTGATTTGTCCAACATGTCCGTATACTGATTGCTAGCTAAATGCAAAGTAGTCCATCATGTCCATATACAGGGTAGGAGCTACATGGCAGACGAATCCAGAAATCTTGACTCTGAATAAAAAGTATCCTAGAATCTGCTTTCAAATAATAACTGGTAAGGACAGTTTAAAGAAACCCACGATTTAACAGGGAAAGCTTTTTCACATACAGAAATGAAACCTAAGTTTGAATTACACTAGTGAGAACGTTTCTTTAAGGTTGTCATGATTTAGGAAACTGTTTTCTTGCTGTAATGGTAAGCTAGAAATAATATCGTGTTAGTGTGCTTTCATGCCCAAAGAACATTTTAGAAGTTTTGGAAAGCTTGTGTTTGCCCGTTTCTTGATGTCACCGTCATTCTATCAGTTAGAAAGTTTCTATCTCTTTCAAAAGACGCCTTCATACGCTTTTCATACCAAGCAGGTTTTCAGTTTCAAGAAACGGAATTGAATCCAAAATGGAAATCAATCGCCTTCTTAGAGAGAAGGCTAACAATCCTAAATGTGCTGTACTGGCAGGAATCTATAAACAATGTCTTTTGGTTGACTTACAGGAATCTTGACTCTTTGAATAAAAAAGTTCAAAGTAATAACTAGTAAAGACAGTTTAAAGAAACCCACGATTTAACAGGGAAAGCTTTTTCACATACAGAAATGAAACCTACGCTTGTATCACACTAGTGAGAACGTTTCTTTAAGGTTGTCATGATTTAGGAAACTGTTTTCTTGCTGTAATGAATGGCAAGATAGAAATAATATCGTGTTAGTGTGTTTTCCTGCAAAAAGAACCTTTTAGAAGTTTTGGAAAGCTTGTCTTTGCCCATTTATTGATGTCACCATCATTCTATCAGTTACAAATTTCCTATCTCTTTCAAAAGACGCCTTCATATGCTTTTTGTACCAAGCGGGTTTTCAGTTTCAAGAAAATGAATTGAATCATAAATGGAAATCAACAGCCTTCTTAGAGAGAAGGCTAACAATCCTAAAGGTGCTGTTCGTCAGGAATCTATAAACAATGTCTTTTGGTTGAGTTACAGGAGTGTTAAATCTTTGAATAAAAAAGTCTCCTAGAATCTGCTCTCAATGTAATAACTAGTAAGGACTCGTATGCCATGTAGCTTGAACTCTGTATATGGAAATTATGCACTACTCTTCCATGTAGCTAGCTCTATGCATGTGGACATTTTGGAGTCGTCTGATATGGAGCTAGCTCTCTGTGCATGGATATTTTGGACTGATCTGCCATGTAGGTAGCTATCAGTATATGAACATGTGGACACATATGCCATGTAGCTAGAACTTTGTATATAGAAATGTTTCTCAACCCGGCCATGTAGCTAGCTATCCGTATATGGACATTTTAGACTCATCTTCCTTTAGCTACAACTCTGTATATGGAAATGTTGCACTACCCTACCATGTAGCTAGCTCTCTGTATATGGACAATTTTGACTCCTCTGCCATGTAACTAGCTCCCTGTACATGGATGTGTTGGACTGTTCTGCTAAGAAGGTAGCACCCTGTATACGAACATATTGGACTTGTCTGCCATGTAGCAAACTCTTAGTATATGGACACGTTAGACACATCTGGCATGTAGCTAGAATTCTGTATATCAAAATGTTGCACTACTCTGCCATGTAGCTAGCTCTCACTATATGAACACTTTGGACTCATGTCATGCAGCTTGAACTCTGTAAATGGAAATTATGCACTATTCTACCATGTAGCTAGCTCTCAGCATGTGTACATTTGAGAGTCGTCTGATATGGAGCTAGCTCTCTGTGCTAGAACTTTGCATATGGAAATGTTGCACTAACCTGCCATGTAGCTAGCTCTCTGTATATGGACATTTTGGACTCGTATACCAGGAAGCTAGCTCTCTGTACATGGCTATGTTGGACTGGCCTGCCAAGTAGGTAGCTCTCTGTATATGAACATATTGGACTTGTCTGCCATGTAGCTACCCCTCACTATATGAACATGTGGCAAACATCTGCCATGTAGGTAGTACCCTGTATATGGACATGTTGGACTGATCTGCCAAGTGGGTAGCTCTCTGTATCTGAACATATTGGACTTGTCTGTCATGTAGCTCACTCTCAGTATAAGGGCACGTTGGACACATTTGCTATATAGCTTCTACACTGTATAAGGACAAGGTGGACTGATCTGCCATATAGGTAGCTCTCAGTATATGGACACGTTGTACACATCTGTCATGTATCTAGAACTTTGTATATGGAAATGTTACACTGCTTTTCCATGTAACTAGCTCTCTGTAAACAGACAAGTTGGACTCATCTGGCTTGTAGCTTGAACTCTGTATATGGAAATGGTGCATTACCCTGCTATGTAGCTAGCTCTCTGTATATGGACATTTTGGATTCTTCTGCCATGTAGCTAGCTCTCTGTACATGTATTTCTTGGACTGATTTTCCAAGTAGGTAGCTCGCTGTATATGAACATATTATTCTTCTCTGCCATGTAGCTAGCTCACAATATATGGATATGTTGGACACATTTGCCATTTAGCTAGAACTCTGTATATGGAAATGTTGCACTACTCTGCCATGTAGCTAGCTCTCAGTATATTTACATTTTAGACTCGTCTGGCATGTAGTTGGAACTCTGTACATGGATATGTTGGACTGATCTGGCATGTAGGAAGCTCTTTGTATATGAACATATTGGACTTATCTGCCATGTAGCTAGCTCTCATTATATGGACACGTTGGACTCATCTGTCATGTCGCTAGTTCCCTGTATATGGACATGTTGGACTACGCTGCCATGTAGCTAGAACTCTGTATATGGAAATGTTGCACTCCCCTGCCATGTAGCTAGCTCTCTGTATATGAACATTTTGGAATTGTCTACCTTATAGCTAGCTCCATGTACATGGCTATGTTGGACTGATCTGCCAGTTGGGTAGCTCTCTATATATGAACATATTGGACTTGTCTGCCATGTAGCTAGCTCTCACTATATGGACATGTGGGAAACATCTGCCATGTAGCAAGTTCCCTATATAGAGACATGTTGAATGATCTGCCATGTAGGTAGCTCACAAGATAAAGACATGTTGGACACATCTGCCATATAGCTAGATCTCTGTATATGGAAATGTTACACTACTGTACCATGTAGCGAGCTCTCTGTATATCGACAAGTTGGACTCATCTGCTTGTAGTTAGAACTCTGTATATGGAAATGTTGCACTACCCTGCCATGTAGCTAGCTCCCTGTATGTAGACAAGGTGGACTAATCTGCCTTATAGCTAGAACCCTGTATATGGAAATGTTGCACTACTCTGCCATGTAGCTAGCTCTCAGTATATTGACACATTGGACTCATTAGACAGGCAGCTAGTACTCATTATATGGACATGTTGGACTACTCTGCCATGTAGCTAGCTTTCAGGATATGAACACTTTGGACTCATCAGCCATGAAGCTTGAACTCTGTATATGGAAATGATGCACTACTGTGCCATGTAGCTAACTCTCTGTATATGGATATTTTTGGACTCATCTGGCCTGTAGCTAGTCGTATATACATACACATGTTGGACTCATGTGCCATGTAGCTAACTCTCTGTATATGGATATTTTTGGACTCATCTGGCCTGTAGCTAGTCGTATATACATACACATGTTGGACTCATGTGCCATGTAGCTAACTCTCTGTATATGGATATTTTTGGACTCATCTGACATGTAGCTACCTCTCTGTGCATGGATATTTTGGAATTATCTTCCATGTAGGCAGCTCTCAGAATATGGACATGTTAGACATATCTGCAATGTAGTTAGAACTCTGTAAAAGGAAATGCTGCACTACCCTGCCATATATCTAGCTCTCTGTATATGGACATTTTGGACTCATCTGCCATGTAGCTACCTCTCTGTGCATGGATATGTTGGACTGATCTGCCAAGTAGGTAGCTCCCTGTATATTAACCTATTGGACTGGTCTGCCATGTAGCTACATCTCAGTATATAGACATGTTGGACTCATTATCAAGAAAGCTAGTAACCTGTATATGGACATGTTGGACTACTCTGTCATGTAGCTAGCTCTCAATATATGGACACGTTGGACACATCTGCCATGTAGCTAGAACTCTTTATATGGAAATGTTGCACTACACTGCCATGTAGCTAGTGCTCTGTATATGGACATTTTGGACTCGACTGCCATGTAGCTGGCTCTCTGTACATGGATATGTTGGACTGATCTGCCAAGCAGATAGTACTCTGTATATGAACATATTGGACTTGTCTGTTATTTAGCTATCTCTGAGTATATGGACATGCTGGACTCATTACCCTGGTGGCTAGTAACCTTGTATGAACATGTTGGAGTACTCTACCATGTAGCTATCTCTCACTGTATGAACCCTTTGGACACATCTGCGATGTAGCTTGAACTCTGTATATGGAAATGATGCAAGATTCTGCCATATATCTAGCTCTCAATATATGGACATGTTGGACTCAGGAGCCAGGTAGCCAGTACTCTTTATATGGACATGTTGAACTACTCTACCATGTAGCTACCTCTCTGTATATGCACATTTTGGACTTGTCTGACAAGTAGCTAGCTCTCACTATATGGACACGTCAGAATCATCTGCATTTAGCTAAAACTCTGTATATTTACATGTTGGATTGACCTTCCATACAGGTAGCTCTCAATATATGAACATGTTGGACACATCTAACATGTAGCTAGAACACTGTATATGGAAATATTGCTCTACCCTGCCATATAGGGTAGAGTACATGGACTTTTAGACTCATCTTCCTTGTAGCTAGAACTCTGTATATGGAAATGTTGCACTACCCTGCAATGTAGATAGCTCTCTGTATATGGACATTTTGGACTCCTCTGCCATGTAGCTAGCTCTCTGTACATGGATATGTTGGACTGATCTGCCAAGTAGGTGTCTCTCTGTATATGAACATATTTCAGTTGTCTGCCATGTTGCTAGTTCTCAGTATATGGACATGAAGGACTCATTAGCCAGGTAGCTAGTACGCTGTTTAAGGACATGTTGGTCTACTCTGCCATGTAGCTAGCTCTCCGTATATGGACATGTTGGACACATCTGCCATGTAGCTAGAATTTTGTATATGGAAATGTTGCACTACTGTGCCATATAGATAGCTCCCTTTATATTGACAATTTGGACCCATCGGCCTTGTAGCTAGCTCTCTGTATATGGACATTCTAGACTCATCTGACTTGTAGCTAGAACTCTGTATATGGAAATGTTGCACTACCCTGCCATATAGCTGGCTCTGTTTATATGGCCATTTTGGACTCCCCTTTCATGTAGTTAGATATCTTTACATGGGTATGATGGACTGATCCACGAAGTAGGTAACTCTCTTTATATGAACATATTGGACTTGTCTACCATGTAGATAGCATTCAGTATATGGACATGTTGGACTCATCTGCCATTTAGTTAGAACCCTGTATATGGACCTGTTGGAATACTCTGCCATGTAGCTATTTCTCAGTATATGGACACATTGGACAAATCTGCCATGTAGCTAGCTCTCTGTATATGGACATTTTGGACTCGTCTGCCATGTAACTAGCTCTCTGTAAATGGATTTGTTGGACTGATCTGCAAAATAGATAGCTGTCTGTATATGATCATATTGTAGTTATCTGCCATGTAGCTTGCTCTCATTACATGGACATGTTGGACCCATTCACCAGGTAGCTAGTAGCCTGTATATGGACATGTTGGACTACTCTGCCATGTAGTTAGCTCTCAGTATATGGACATGTTGGACACATCTGACATGTAGCTACCTCTCTGTACATGGATATGTACACATCTGACATGTAGCTACCTCTCTGTATATGGATATGACACATCTGCCATGTACCTAGATCTCTGTATATGGAAATGTTGCACTACCCTGCCATGTAGCTAACCTTCTGGAAGTGATCATATTGGAGTTGTCTGCCATATAGATAGCTCTCAGTATATGGACACATTGGACACATCTGCCATGTAGCTAGTACTCTGTATATTGAAATGTTGCACTACCCTGCCATGTAGCTAGCTCTTAGTATATGGACATTTTGGACTCGTCTGCCATGTAGCTAGCTCACTGTACATGGATTTGTTGTATTGATCTGCAAAGTAGATAGCTCTCTGTATCTGAACATATTATACTTGTCTGCCATGTAGCTAGCTCACAATATATGGACACGTTGGACACATCTTACATGTAGCTAGAACTCTGTATATGGAAATGTTCCACTATTGTACCATGTAGATAACTCTCTGTATATAGACAAGATGGACTCATTTGCTTTGTAGCTAGAACTCTGTATATGGAAATGTTCCACTACACTGCCATGTAGCTAGTTCTCTGTATATGAACATATTGGACTTGTCTACCATGTAGCTAGCACTCAGTATATGGAGATGTTTGAGTCATCTTCCATTTAGCTAGAACCCTGTATATAGACATGTTGGAATACTCTGCCATGTATCTATCTCTCAGTATATGGACACATTGGACACATCTGCCATGTAGCTAATACTCTGTATATGGAAATGTTGCACTACCCTGGCATGTAGCTAGCACTCAGTTGGTGGACATGTTGGACTCATCCTCCATGTAGCTAGTATCCTATATATCGACATGTTGGACTAACCTGCCATGCAGTTAGCTCTCTGTATATAGACAATTTGGACTCATCTGCTCTTTAACTAGAACTCTGTATATGGAAATGTTGCACTACCCTGACAAATAGATAGCTCTCTGTATATAGACAAGTTGGAAACATCTGCCTTGTACCTAGAAGTCTGTATATGGAAATGTTGCATTACCCTGCCGTGTAGCTAGCTCTCTGTATATGGACATTTTGGACTTGTTTACCATGTAGCTAGCTCTCTGTACATGGTTATGTTGGACAGATCTGACAAATAGGTAGCTGTCTGTATATGAACATATTGAACTTGTCTGCCATGACACTAGCTCTCAGTACATGGACACGTTGCACACATCTGCCATGTTGCTAGAACACTGTATATGGAAATGTTGGACTTTTCTGCCATGCAGCTATCTCTCAGTATATGAACATGTTGAACGCATTAGCCAGGTAGCTAGTACTCTTTATATGGACATGTTTGACTACTCTGTCATGTAGCTAGCTCACAGTATATGAACACTTTGGACTCATATGCCATATAGTTTAAACTCTGTGTATGGAAATGATGCACTACTCTACCTCGTAGCTATCTCTCTGTATATGGACATTTTGAACTCCTCTGACATGTGGCTAACTCTATGTGCATGGATATTTAGGACGGATTTACCATGTAGGTAGCTCTCATTATAAGGGCACATTGGACACATCTGCCATGTAGCTACAATTGTGTATATGGAAATGTTGCACTACCCTGCCATGTAGCTAGCTTTCTGTATATGGACATTTTGGACTCGTCTGCCATATAGCTAGCTCTCAGTATATGGACATGTTGGACTACTTTGCCATGTAGCTAGAACTCTGTATATGGGAATGTGGCACTACCCTGCCATGAAGCTAACTCTCTGTATATGGACATTTTGGACTCGTCTGCCATATAGCTAGCTCTCAGTATATGGACATGTTGGACTACTTTGCCATGTAGCTAGAACTCTGTATATGGGAATGTGGCACTACCCTGCCATGAAGCTAACTCTCTGTATATGGACATTTTGGACTCGTCTGCCATCTAGCTAGCTCTATGTAAATGGTTATGTTGGACTGATCTCTCAAGTATGTAGCTCTCTGTAAATGTACATATTGAACTAGTCTGCCATGTAGCTAGCTCCCTGTACATTATTATGTTGGACTGATCTTCCAAGTAGGTAGCTCTCTCTATATGAACATATTGGACATGTCTGCCATGTGGTTAGCTCTCAGTATATGGACACGTTGGAAACACCTGCCATGTAGCTAGTTCCCTGTAAATGGACATGTTGCACTGTTCTGCCATGTAGGTAGCTCTCAGTATATGGACATGTTGGACACATCTGCCATGTAGCTACATCTCTGTATATGGAAATGTTGCAATACTCTGGCATGTAGATAGCTGTCTGTATATAGACACGTTTGATTCATCTGCCTTGTAGCTAGAACTCTCTATATGGAAATGTTTCACTACCCTGCCATGTAGCTAGCTCTCTATATATGGACGGTTTGAACTCGTCTGCCATGTAACTAGCTCTCTGTGCATGGATATGTTGGACTGATCTGCCAGGTAGGTAGCTCTCTGTATATGAACATATTGGACTTGTCTGCCATGTAGCTAGCTCTCAATATATGAACACGTTAGACACATCTGCCATGTTTCTAGAACTCTGTATATGGAAATGTTGCACTATCCTCCCATGTAGCTAGCTCTCTGTATATGGACATTTTGGAATCCTCTGCTATGTAACTAGCTCTCTGTAAATTGATATGTTGGACTGATCTGCCAAGAAGGTAGCTAACTATCTGTGTATGAACATATTGGACTTGTCTGCCATGTAGCTAGCTCTCAGCATATGGACATGTTGGACTCATTAGCCAGGTAGCTAATATCCTGTATATGTACATATTGGACTACACTGCCATGTAGCTAGCTCTGAGTATATGAACATTATGGACCCATCTGCCAAAAAGCTTGAACTCTGTATATGGAAATGATGCACTACTCTACCATGTAGCTAGCTCTCTGTATATACACAAGTTGGACTCATCTACCTTGTAGCTAGAACTCTGTATATGGAAATGTTGCACTACCCTGTCATGTAGCTAGGTCTCTATACATGGACATTTTGGACTCGTCTGACATGTAACTAGCTCTTTGTGAATTGATCTTTTGGACTAATCTGTCATGTAGGTAGATCTCAGTATATGGACACGTTGGACACATCTGCCATGTAATTAGCACTGTGGATATGGACATTTTTGACTCTTCTGACATGTAGCTGGCTCTCTGTGCATGAATATTTTGGAATGATCTGTCATGTAGCTATCTCTCAGTGTATGGAGACATTGGACACATATTCCATGTAAATAGCACTCTCTCTATAGAAATGTAGCACTACCCTGCCATGTAGTTACTTCTTTATATATGGCCATTTGGACTCGTCTGCCATGTAGCTAGCTTTCTGTACATGGATATGTTGGACTGATCTACCAAGTAGTTACCTGTCTGTATATGAATATATTGGACTTTTCTGCCATGTAGCTAGCTCTCAGTATATGGGCATGTTGGACTCATCTGCCATGTAGCTAACACCATGTATATGGAAATGTTGCACTCCTCTGCCATGTAGCTAGCTCTCAGTTAATGGAAAGGTTGGACATATCTGTCATATAGCTAGAACTCTGTATATGAACATAATTGACTCGTCTGACATGTAGCCGGCTCTCTGTGCATGGATATTTTGGACTGATCTGAACACTTTGGACTTATCTGCCATGTTGCTAGCTCTCAGTGTATGGACATGATGGACTCATCTGCCATGCTGCTAGCGCACTCTATATGGAAAAATAGCACTACCCTGCCATGTAGCTACTTCTTTGTACATGGACATTTTGGACTCGTCTGCCATGTAGCTAGCTCTGTACAGGGATATATTGGACTGATCTGCCAAGTAGTTACCTCTCTGTATATGAAAATATTGGACTTGTCTAATATGTAGCTAGCTCTCCATATATATGGACATGTTGGACTAATCTGACATGTAGCTGGTACCCTGTTTATGGACATGTTGGATTACTCTTGCTTGTAGATACCTCTCATTTTATGGACACGTTGGACACATCTTCTTTGTAGCTAGAACTCTGTATATGGAAACAATGCATTATTCTGCCTTGTAGGTAGCTCTATGTATATGGACATTTTGGACTTATCTGACATGTAGGTAGCTGTCTGTACATGGATATATTGGACTGTACAGGAAAGTAGGTAGCTCTCTGTATATGAACATATTGGACTTGTCTGCCATGTTGCTAGCTCTCAGTATATAGATAAGTTGGACTCATCTGTCTTGTAGCGATAACTCTGTATATGGAAATGTTTCACTACACTGCCATGTAGGTAGCTCTCTGTATATGGACATTTGGACTCATCTGCGATGTAGCTAGCTCTCTGTACAGGGATATGTTGGACTGATCTGCCAAGCAGGAAGCTTTCTGTATGTGAACATATTGGACTTGTATGCAGTATAGCTAGCTCTCAGTATATGGATATGTTGGACACATCTGCCATATAGATAGTACTCTTTATATGGACATGCTGGACTACACTGCCATGTAGCTAGCTCTCAGTATGTGAACACTTTGGACTTATCTGCCATGTATCTTGAACTCTGTATATGGAAATGTTGCACTACTGCCATGTACATAGCTCTCTGTATATAGATAAGTTGGACTCATCAGCCTTGAAGATAGAACTCTATATGGAAATGTTGCACTACCTTGCCCTGTACCTAGCTCACTGTATATAGACAAGTTGGACTCATATGCCTTGTAGCTCCAACTCTGTAAATGGAAATGTTGCACTACCCTGCCATGGAGCTAGTTCTCGGTATATGGAAATTAATCTTGTCTGCCATGTAGGTAGCTCTCTGTACATGCATATGTTGGTCTGATCTGCAAGTAGTTAGATGTCTTTATATGAACATATTAGACTTGTCAGCCATGTAGCTAGCTCTCAGTATATGGACATGGTGGACACATCTGCCATGTAACTACTACTCTTTATATGGACATGTTGGACTAGATTTCCATGTATCTAGCTCCCAATATATGAGGACTTTGGAATCATCTGCCATTTAGCTTGAACTCTGTATATGGAAATGATGCACCACTCTACCATGTAGCTAGCTTTCTGTATATAGACAAGTTGGACTCACCTGCCTTGTAGCTAGAACTCTGTATATGGAAATGTTGAATTATCCTGCCAGGTAGCTCTCTGTATATGGACATTTTGGACTCGTCTGCCATGTAGCTAGCTCAATGTGTATGGATATTTTGGACTGATCTGCCTTGTAGCTAACTCTCAGTATATGGACATGTTGGATTCATCTGCCAGGTAGCTAGTCCCCTGTATATGAACACGTTTCCCTACACAGCTATGTAGCTACATCTCTATATATAGACAAGTTGGAATCATCTGCCTTATAGCTAGAACTCTATACATGGAAATTTTGCACTACCCTGCCATGTAGATAGCTCTCTGTACTTAGACCAGTTGACTCATATGCCTTGTAGCTAGTAGTCTGTATATGGAAATGTTACTCTACCCTGCCATGTAGCTAGCTCTCTGTATAAGGACATTTTGGACTTGTTTGCCATGTAGCTAGCTCTCTGTACATGGATATGTTGGACTGATCTGAGAAGTAGGTAGCTCTCTGTATATGAA
>NW_006408951.1:1007814-1012746 GCF_000296735.1 Chrysochloris asiatica
GCTAGTACCCTGTATATTGACATGTTGGACTACTCTGCCATGTACATAGCTCACTGTATATATACAAGTTGAACTCATCTGCATTGTAGATAGAACTCTGTGTATGGAAATGTTGCACTACCCAGCCACCCAGCCATGTAGTATATTGACTCTGTATATGGACATTTTGGACCCATCTGCCATGTAGCTAGCTCTCTGTATATGGATATGTTGGACTGATCTGTCAAGTAGTTAGCTCCCTGTATATGAACATATTGGACTTTACGTCCTTGTAGCTAGCTATCAGTATATGGACAAGTTGGACTTATCTGCCAGGTAGCTGGTACCCTGTATATGGACATGATGCACTACTCTGCCATGTAGCTGGCTCTCTGTATATGGACAAGTTTGACTCATCGGCCTTATAACTACAACTCAGTACATGGAAATGTTGCACTACTCTGCCATGTAGGTAGCTCTCTGTATGTAGACAAATTGGACTCTTCTGCCTTGTAACTAGTACCCTGTACATGGAAATGTTACACTACCCGACTCTGTAGCTAGCTATCTGTATCAGGACATTTTGAACTCTTTAGCCATGAAGCTAGCTCTCTGTACATGGATATGTTGGACTGATCCGCTAAGTAGGTAGCTCTCTGTATATGAACATATTGGATTTGTCTGCCATATAGGTAGATCTCATAATATGGACATGTTGAAATCGTCTGTCATGTAACTAGTACCCTGTATGTGGACATGTTGGACTACTTTGTCATGTAGCTAGCTCTCAGTTTATGGACATGTGGAACTCAACTTCATTTTGCTAGTTCTGTACATGGAAATGTTACACTACCCTGCCATGTAGCTAGCTGTCTGTCGATATATTAGTTGAACTCATCTGCCTTGTTGCTAGAATCCTGTGTATTGAAATGTTGCACTACCCTGCCATGTAGCTAGCTCTCAGTTTATGGACATGTTGGACTCATCTTCCATGTAGCTATACCCTGTATATGGACACGTTGGACTACTCTGCCATGTATCAAGCTCATAGTATACGGACATATTCGACACATCTGCCATGTAGCTACAACTCTGTATATGGAAATGTTGCACTACCCTACCATGTAGGTAGCTTTCTGTATATGAAAATATTGGACTTGTCTGCCATATAGCTACCACTCAATATATGGACATGTTGGAATATTCTGCCATGTAGCTATCTCACTGTATATAGACAAGTTGGACTCATCTGCCTTGTAGCTAGAACTCTGTATATGGAAATGTTGCACTACCCAGACATGTAGCTACCTCTCTGTATATAGACTTTTTGGACCCGTCTGCCATGTAGCTAGCTCTCTGTACATGGATATTTTGGACAGATCTGACAAGTAATTAGCTCTCTGTATATGAACATATTGGACTTGTCTGTCATGTATCTAGTTATCAGTATATTAACATATTGGATTTGTCTACCCTTTAGCTAGCTCTCTGTATATAGACAAGTTGGACTCATCTGCCTTGTTTCCATAACTCTGTATATGGAAATGTTGCACTACCCTGCCATGTAGCTAGCTCTCTGTACATGGACAATTTGGACATGTCTGTGATATAGCTATCTTTCTGTAAATGGATATGTTTGACAGATTTGCCAAGTAGGCAGCTCTCTGTATATGAACGTATTGGACTTGTCTGCTATGTAGCTGACTCTCAGTATATGGACACGTTGGACAGATCTGCAATGTAGCTAGAACTCTGTATATGAAAATGTTGCACTACTCTGACATGTAACTATCTCTTTGTATATAGACAAGTTGGACTCATCTGCCTTGTTTCAATAACTCTGTAGTTGGAAATGTTGCACTACCCTGCCATGTAGGTAGCTTTCTGTACATGGAGAATTTGGACACGTCTGCGGTGTAGCTAGTTCTCTGTACATGGATATGTGGGACTGATTTGCCAAGTAGGTAGCTCTCTGTATATGAACATATTGGACTTGTCTGCCAAATAGCTAACTCTCAGTATATGGGCATGTTGGGCATATCTGCCATGTAGCTAGTTCTTTTTATATGGACATGTTGGACTACTCTGCCATGTAGCTAGCTCTCAGTATGTAACAATTTGGACTCATCTGCCATGTAGTTTGAACTCTGTATATGGAAATGATGTACACCCTGCCATGTAGCTAGCTCTCTGCATATGAACATTTTGGACTCTTTTGACATATAGCTTGCTCTCTGTGGAAGGATATATTGGACAGATCTCCCCTGTAGGCATCTCTCAGTATATGGACATGTTGGATATATCTGCCAAGTAGCTAGGGCTCTGTATATGGAAATGTTGCACTACTCTGCCATGTAGGTAGCTCTCTGTAAATGGATATGTTGGACTGATCTGCCAAGAAGGTAGCTCTCTGTATATGAACATATTGGACTTGTATGCCATATAGTTAGCTCTCAGTATATGGACATGTTGGGCTCATCTTTCATGTAGCTAGTACCCTATATATGGACAAGTTAGACTACTCTGCCATATAGCTAGCTCTAAGTATACGGATATGTTGGACTCATCTGCTATGTAGCTAGTACCCTGAATATGGACATGTTGGACTACTCTTCCATGTAACTAGCTCTCTGTATATGGACATGTTGGACTCATCTGCCATGTACCTAGGACACTGTATATGGACATGTAAGACTACTCTGGAATGTAGCTAGCTCTCAGTAAATGGACATGTTGGACACATCTGCCATGTAGCTAGAACTCTGTATATATACATGTTGCACTCCCCTGCCATGTAGCTAGTACCCTGTATATGGACATATTGGACTACTCTGCCATGTAACTCACTCTCTGTACTTGGATATGTTGGACTGATCTTCCAAGTAGGTAGCTCTCTGTATATGAACATATTCGACTTGTCTGTCATGTACCTAGCTCTCAATATGGACATGTTGGACTCATCTGCCATGTACCTAGTACCCTGTATATGGACATGTTGGACTACTCTGACATGCAGCTATCTCACAGTATATGGATACGTTTTACACATCTGCCATGTAACTAGAACTCTGTGTATGGAAATGTTGCACTACTCTGCCATGTAGCTAGCTCTCTGTGTATGGACCTCTTGGACTCTTCTGTCATGTAGCTAGCTCTCTGTACATGGATATTTTAGACACATCTGACATGTACCTAGAACTCTGTATATGGAAATGTTGCACTATCCTGTCATGTAGATAGCTTTCTGTATATGAATATATTGTACTTTTATGCCATGTAGCTAGCTCTCAGTATATGGAAATCTTGGGCTCATCTGCCATGTAGCTAGTACGCTGTATATGGACATGTAGGACTTCTCTGCCATGTAGCTAGCTCTCAGTATATGGACAAGTTTGACTCATCTGCCATGTAGCTAGGACCCTGTATATGGACATGTAGGACTACTCTGGAATGTAGCAAGGTCTCAGTAAATGGACACGTTGGACACATCTGCCATGTAGCTTAAACTCTGGATATATAAATGTTGCACTCCCCTGACATGTAGAAAGTACCCTGTATATGGACATATTGGACTACTCTGCCAAGTAGATAACTCTCTGTACATGGATATGGTGGACTGATCTTCTATGTAGCTAGCTTTATGTTTATGAACATATTGGACTTGACTGCCATGTAGCTAGCTCTCAGTATACAGATATGTTGGATTCATCTACCATGTAGCTAGTAACCTGTATATATACATGTTGGACTATTCTGGCATGTATATAGCTCACTGTATATAGACAAGTTGGACTTATCTACCTTGTAGCTTAGACTCTGTATATGGAAATGTTGCACTAACCAAAAATGTAGCTAGCTCTCTGTATATGGACATTTTGGACCCGTCTGACATATAGTTAATTCTCTGTACATGGATATGTTGGACTGATCTTCGAAGTAGTTAGCTCTCTGTATATGTACATATTTGACTTGACTGCCATGTAGTTAGCTCTCAGCATATGGACATATTTGACACATTTTCCATGTAGCTAGAACTCTGTATATGGAAATGTTACACTACTCTGCCGTGTAGCTAGCTTTCTGTATATATACAAGTATGGCTCATCTGCCTTTTAGGTAGAACCCGGAATATGGAAATGTTGCACTGACCTACCATGTGGCTACCTCTCTTTATATGGTCAATTTGGACTCGTCTGCGATGTAGCTAGTTCTCTCTACATGGATATGTTGGACTGATCTGCCAAGCAGGTAACACTCTGTATATGAGCATATTGGACTTGTATGTCATATAGCTAGCTCTCAGTATATGGACATGTTGGACACATCTACCATGTAGTACTGTTTATATGGACATGTTGGACTACTCGGCCATGTAGCTAGCTCTCAGTATGTGAATACTTTGGACTTATCTTCCGTGTAGCTTGAACCCTGTATATGGAAATGATGCAATACTCTGCCATGTAGTTAGCTCTCTGTATATGGACCCTTTGGATTCATCTGACATGTAGCTAGCTCTCTGTGCATGGATATTTTGGACTCATCTACCATATAGGTAGGTCTTCAGTATAGGGACACGTTGGACACATCTAACATGTAGCTCGACCTCTGTCTATGGAAATGATAAACTACCCTGCCATGTAGCTATCTCTCTTTATATGGACCTTTTGGACTCGTCTGCTGTGTAGCTAGCTTTCTGTACATGGATATGTTGGACTGATTTGCCAAGTATGCAGGTCTCTTTATATGAACATATTTGACTTGTCTACCATGTAGCTAGGTCTCAGTATACGGACATGTTGGACTCATCTGCCATGTCGCTAGAAGCCAGTATATGAACATGTTGGACAACTCTGCCATATAGCTAGCTCTCAGTATATGGACACGTTGGATAAATCTGCCTTGTAGCTAGAACACTGTATATGGAAATGTTTCACTACTCTGCCATGTAGCTAG
>NW_006408951.1:1013354-1033696 GCF_000296735.1 Chrysochloris asiatica
ATCTGCCATGTAGCTAGAACTCTGTATATGGAAATGTTTGAACAACCCTGCCATGTAACTAGATTTCTGTATATGAACATATTGGACTTGTCTGCCATGTAGCTAGCTCTCTGTATATGGATATGTTGGACTCATCTGCCATGTAGCTAGTATCCTGTATATGGACATGTTGGACTACACTGCCATGTAGCTACCTCACTGTATACAGACAAGTTGGACTCATCTGCCTTGTAGATAGTAACCTGTATATGGACATGTTGGACTACTCTGCTATGTAGCTAGCTCACTGTACATAGTCAAGTTGTACTTATCTACCTTCTAGCTAGAACTCTGTATATGAAAACAATGCACTATCCTTCCATGTGGCTAGCTCTCTGTATATGGACATTTTGGACTCGTTTGCGATGTAGCTAGCTCTCTCTACATGAATATGATTGACTGATCTGTCAAGCAGGTAGCTCTCTGTATATGAACATATTGGATTTGTATACCATGTAGCAAGAGCTCAGTATATGTACACGTTGGACACAATTGCCATGTACCTAGTAATCTTTATATAGACATGTTGGACTACTCTGCCATGTAGCTAGCTCTCAGTATGTGAAAAATTTGGACTTATCTGCCATGCAGTTTGAACTCTTTATATGTAAATGATGCAATACTCTGCCATGTAGTTAGCTCTCTGTATATGGACATTTTGGACTCGTCTGACATGTAGCTATCTCTCTGTGCATGGATATTTTAGACTGATCTGCCATATAGGTAGCTCTTTAGTATATAGACAAATTGGACACATTTTCCATGTAGCTAGATCTCTGTATATGGAAATGTTGCATTTCTCTGCCATGTAACTAGCTTCCTGTATAGGGAAAAGTTGGACTCATCTGCATTGTAGCTAATAACCTGTATATGGACTTGTTGGACTACACTGCCATGTACCTAGCTCACTGTATATAGACAAGTTGGACTCATCTGCCTTGTAGCTAGAACTCTGTATCTGGAAATGTTGCACTGCCCAGTCATGTAACTGGCTCTCTGTATATAGACATTTTCACTCGTCTGCCATGTAGCTAACTCTCTGTACATGGATATGTTGGACTGATCTGGCAAGTAGGTAGCTCTCTGTATAAGAACGTACTGGACTTGTCTGCCATGTAGCTAACTGTCAGTATATAGACACGTTGGATACATCTACAATGTAGCTAGAATTCGGTATATGGAAATGTTGCACTACTCTGACATGTAACTATCTCTCTGTATATAGACAAGTTGGACTCATCTGCCTTGTTTTGATAACTCTGTATATGGAAATGTTGCACTACCCTGCCATGTAGGTAGCTCTCTGAAAATGTAAAATTTGGACATGTCTGAGATGTAGCTAACTCTCAGTATATGGGCATGTTGGACACATCTGCCATGTAGCTAGTACTCTTTATATGGACATGTTGGACTACTCTGCCAAGTAGCTAGCTCTCAGTATGTGAACACTTTGGACTCCTCTGCCAGGTAGCTTTAACTCTGTGTATGGAAATGTTGCACTACACTGCCTTGTAGCTAGCTCTCTGTATATATACAAGTAGGACTCATCTACCTTGAAGCTAGAACTCTGTATATGGAAATGTGGTACTACCCTGCCATGTAGCTAGCTCTCTATATAGGGATATTTTGGACTCGTTTGACATGTATCTAGTTCTTAGTATATGTACATGTTGCACACATCTGCTATGTAGCTACTACTGTTTAGAAGGTCATGTTGGACTACTCTTCCATGCAGCTAGCTCTCAGTATATGAACACTCTGGACTCATCTGTCATGTAGCTTGAACTCTGTTTATGGAAAAGATGCAATATTCTGCCATGTAGTTAGCTCTCTGTATATGGACATTTTGGACTCGTTGGACATGTAGCTAGATCTCTGTGCATGAATATTTTGGACTGATCTGCCACATAGGTAGCACTTCAGTATATGTACATGTTGAACTCATCTGCCTTGTTGCAATAACTCTGTATATGGAAATGTTACACTACCCTGCCATGTAGGTAGCTCTCTGTATATGGACAATTTGGACTCGTCTGCCATGTAGCTAACTCTCTGTACATGGATATGTTGGACTGATCTTCCAAGTGTGTAGCTCTCTGTATATGAAAATATTGGACTTGTCTGCGATGTGGCTAGTTTTCAGTATATGGACATGTTGGACTCATCTGTCATGTAGCTAGTACCCTGTATATGAACATATTTGACTTGTCTGCCATGTACCTAACTCTCAGCATATGAACAAGTTGGACACATCTGCCATGTAGCTAGAACTCTGTATATAGAAATGATGTACTTCCTTACCATGTGGATAGCTCTCTCTATATGGACATTTTGGACTTGTCTGCCATTTAACTAACTCTCTGTACATGGATATATTGGACTGATCTGCCAAGTAGGTTGTTGTTGTTGTTAAGTGCTGTGGAGTCGGTTCCGACTCATAGCGACCCTACACAGGGTTTCTGAGGATGTAAATCTTTACGGGAGCAGACCACCTCATCTTTCTCCCTCGTAGCTCTCTGTATATGCACATATTGGGCTTGTATGCCATGTAGCTATCTCTCAGTATATGGACATGTTGGATACATCTGCCATATAGCTATTACTCTTTATATGGACATGTTGGACTACTCTGATGTGTAACTAGCTCTCTGTGTGAACACTTTGCACTCAGCTTCCACGTAGCTTGAACTCTGTATATGGAAAATTTGCACTACCCTGCCCAGTAGCTCTCTGTATATGGACATTTTGGATTTTTCTGCCATGTAGCTAGATCACTGTGTATGAATTTGAACTTATCTGCCATGTAGGTAGCTCTCATTATATGGACAAGTTGGACACATCTGCCATGTAGCTAGAACTCTGTATATGGAAATGTTGCACTACCATGCCATGTAGCTCTCTGTATATGGACATTTCAATTCGTCTGCCATGTAGCTAGCTCCCTGTGTATGAATTTTGGACTTATATGCCATGTAGGTAGCTCTCAGTATATGAACATATTGGACTTGTCTGCCATGTTGCTAGCTCACAGTATATGGACATGTAGGACACATCTGCAATGTAGCTAGAACTCTGTATATGGAAATATTGCACTACCCTGCCATGTAGCTTGCTTTCTGGATATGAACATATTGATCTTTTCTGCCATGTAGCTAGCTCTCAATATATAGACATGTTGTAATCCTCTCCGATGTAGCTAGTACCCTGTATATTGACATGTTGGAATACTCTTCAATGTAGTTATCTCCCTGTATATAGACAAGTTGGACTCATCTGCCTTGTAATTAGAAATCTGTATATGGAAATTTTGCACTACACAGTCACGTAGCTAGCTCTCTGTATATGGAAATTTTGGACCTGTCTGCCATATAGCTAGCTTTATGTACTTCGATATGTTGGACTGATCTGCCAAGTAGTTAGCTCTCTGTGTATGAACATATTGGACTTGTCTGCCAAGTAGTTAGCGCTCAATATATGGACATGTTGGACACATCTGCCCTGTAGCTAGAATTCTGTATATGGAAATTTTGGACTCATCTGCCATGTAGCTAGCTTCCTGTCCATGGATATGTTGGACTGATCTGTCAAGTAGTTAGCTCTCTGTATATGAAAATATTTGACTTGTATGCCATGTAGCTCACTCTCAGTATATGGACATGTTGGACACATCTGTAATGTAGCTAGAACTCTGTATATGGAAATGTTGCACTACCCTGCCATGTAGCTAGCTGTCTGTACATAGACAAGTTGGACTCATCTTCCTTGTAGCTAGAACTCTGTATATGGAAATGTTGCACAACACTGCCATGTAGCTAGCAATCTGTATATAGACCTGTTGGCTCATCTGCCTTGTAGCTAAACGTCTGTATATAGACATGGTGGGCTGCTCTTCCATGTTGTTAGCTCTCAGTATATGGAAAAGGTGGACTCATTGGCCTTGTAGATAGAACTCTGTATATGGACATGTTGCACTGCTCTACCATTTAGCTAGCTCTCTGTATATAGACAAGTTGGACTCATCTGCCTTGTAGATAGAACTCTGTGTATGAAAATGTGCACTAACATGCCATGTTCTTAGCTCTCTGTATATAGACAAGTTGGACTAATCTTCCTTGTAGCTAGATCTCTGTATAGGGAAATGATGCACTACCCTGCCATATAGCTTACTCTCTGTACATAGAAAAGTTGGCCTCTCTACCTTGTACCTAGAACTCTGCATATGGAAATTTTGCACTACCTTGCCACGTAGCTAGCTCTATGTATATGAACATTTTGGACTCATCTGCCATATGGATACGTTGGACTAATCTGTCAAGTAGGTAGCTCTCCTTATATGAACATATTGGCGTTATCTGCCATGTAGCTTGCTCTCATTATATGGACATGTTGGACTCATTAGCCATGTAGCTAGTAGCCTGTATATGGACATGTTGGACTAGTCTGCCATGTAGCTAGCTCTCGGTATATGGACATGTTGGACACATCTGCCATGTAGCTAGAACACTGTACATGGATATTTTGCACTACCCTGCCATGTAACTGGTTCTCTGAATATGAACATATTGGACTTGTCTGCCATGTAGCAATCTCTCAGTATATGTACACGTTGGATACATCTGCCATGTAGCTAACACCCTGTGTATGAACATGTTGGACTACTCTTCCATGTACCTAGCTCTCTGTATATGGACAAGTTGGACACATCTGCCATGTACCTAGAACTCTGTATATGGAAAGGTTGTGCTACCCTTACATGTAGCTAACCTTCTGTAAATGATCATATTGCAGTTGTCTGCCATGTAGATAGCTTTCAGTATATGGACACGTTGGACACATCTGCCATGTAGCTAGAACTCTATATATGGAAATGTTGCACTACCCTGCCATGTAGTTTGCTCCCTGTATGGACATTTTGGAATCGTCTGACGTGTGACTACCAATCTGTGCATGGATATTTTGGACTGATCTGCCATGTAGGTAGCTCTCAGAATATAGACAAGTTGAACTCATCTGCCTTGTAGCTAGCCCTCTGTACATAGACATGTTGACTACTCTCCCATGTAGGTAGCTCTCAGTATATGGACAAGTTGGACTCATCTGCCTTGTAGCTAGAACTCTGTATATGGAAATCTTGCACTGTCCTGCCATGTAGCTAGCTCTCTGTATATATACAGAGTGGACTCATCTGCCTTGTAGCTAGAACTCTGTATTTGGAAATGTTGCACTACTCTGCCATGTAGTTAGCTCTCTGTATATGGACATTTTGGACTCTTCTGACATCTAGCTAGTTTTCTGAGCATGGATATTTTGGACTGATCTGCCACGTAGGTAGCTATCAGTATATGGACATGTTGGACATATCTGCCATGTAGCTAGAACTCTGTGTATGGAAAAGTTGCACTACTCTGCCATGTATCCAGCTCTCAGTATATGGACAAGTTGGACTCATCTACCTTGTAGCTAGAACTCTGGATATGGAAATGTTGCACTACACTGCCATGTAGCTAGCTCTCTGTACATAGACAAGTTGGACTCATATGTCTTGTAGCTAGAACTCTGTGTATAGAAATTTTGCACTACCCTGCCATGTAGCTAGTTCTCTGTATATAGACATGTTGGACTCATCTGCCTTGTAGATAGCCCTCTGTTTATAGACATGGTGGGCTACTCTTCCAAGTAGGTAGCTCTCAGTATATGGACAATTTTGACTCATCGGCCTTGTAGCTAGAACTCTGTATATGGACATGTTGCACTGCTCTATCTTGTTCCTAGCTCTCTGTATATGGACAAGTTGAACTGCTCTTCCTTTTAGCTAGAACTCTGTATATGGAAATGTTGCACTACCCTTCCATGTAGCTAGCTCTCTATATGGACATTTTGGACTCGTCTGCCATGTAGCTAGCTCTCATTATATGTACATGCAGGACTCGTCTACTATGTAGCTAGTACCCTGTATATGGACATGTTGGACTACCCATCCATGTAGCTAGCTCTCAGTATATGAAGACTTTCAACTCATCTGCCATGTAGCTTGAACTCTGTATATGGAAATGATGAACTACTCTGACATGTAGCTAGCTCTGTGCATATAGACAAGTTGGATTCATCTGCTATGCAGCTAGCTCTCTGTACATGGATATGTTGGACTGATCTGGCAAGAAGGTAGCTCTCTCTATATGAACATACAGGACTTGTCTGCCATGTAGCTAGCTGTCAGGATATGGACATGTTGGACTCATTAGCCAGGTTGCTAGTACCCTGTATATGGACATCTTGGACTACTCATCCCTGTAGCTAGCTCTCAGTATATGAACACTTTGGACTCATCTGCCATGTATTTTGAACTCTGTGTATGAAAATGATGAACTACTCTGCCATTTAGCTAGCTCTGTGTATATAGACAAGTTGGATTCATCTGCGTTGTAACTAGAACTGTGTATATGGAAATGTTGCACTCCCCTGCTATGTAGCTAGCTCTCGGTATATGGACATTTTGGACTCGTCTGCCATGTAGCTAGCTCTCTGTATGTGGATATGTTGGACTGATCTGGCAAGGAGGTAGCTCTCTGTATATGAACATGCTGGACTTGTCTGCCATGTAGCTAGCTGTCAGTATATGGTCATGTTGGACTCATTAATCAGGTTGCTAGTACCTTTTATAAGGACATGTTGGACTACTCATCCATGTAGCTTGCTCTCAGTATATGAACACTTTAGACTCATCTGCCTTGTAGCTAGAACTCTGTATATGGAAATGTTGCATTACCCTGCCATGTAGACATTTTGGACTCATCTGACATGTAGCTTTCTCTCTGTGTATGGATATATTGGATTGATCTGCAATGTAGGTAGCTCTCAGTATATGGACACTTTGGACACATCTGCCATGTAGCTAGAACTCTGTATATGGAAATGTTGCACTACTTTGCCATGTATCTAGCTCTCAATATATGGACAAGTTGGACTCATCTATCTTGTGGCTAGTACCCTGTATATGGATATGTTGGACTGCACTGTCATGTAGGTAGCTCTCACTATATGGACACATTGAATACATCTGCCATGTAGTTAGAACTCTGTATATGGAAATGTTGCACTACCATGTCATGTAGCTAGCTGTCTGTACATAGACAAGTTGGATTCATCTTCCTTGTAGCTAGAACTCTGTATATGGAAATTTTGCACTACACTGCCATGTAGCTAGCAATCTGTATATTGACATGTTGGCTCATCTGCCTTATAGGTAGCCCTCTGTATATAGACATGTTGGCCTGCTCTTCCATGTAGTTAGCTCTCAGTATATGGAAAAGTTGGACTCATTGTCCTTGTAGATAGAACTCTGTATATGGAAATGTTGCACTGCTCTACCATTTAGCTAGCTCTCTGTATATAGACAAGTTGGACTCATCTGCCCAGTAGCTAGAACTCTGTATATGAAAATGTTGCACTAACATGCCATGTTCTTAGCTCTCTGTATATAGACAAGTTGGACTCATCTTCCTTGTAGCTAGATCTCTGTATAAGGAAATGTTGTGCTACCCTGCCATGTAGCTACCTCTCTGTATATGGACATTTTGGACTCGTGTTCCATGTAGCTAGAACTCTGTATATGGAAATGTTGCACTGCTCTACCATGTAGCTAGCTCTCTGTATATGGACAACTTGGACTCATCTGCTTTGTCGGTAGAACACTCTATATGGAAATGTTGCACTACCCTGCCATGAAGCTAGCTCTCTGTATAAGGACATTTTGTACTCATCTGCCATGTAGCTAGCTCTCTATACATGGATAGGTTGGACTGATCTGCCAAGTAGGTAGCTCTCTGTATATGAACATATTGGATTTAGCTGCCATGTAGCTTGCTCTCATTATTATATGGACATGTTGGTCTCATTAGCCAGGTAGCTAGTAGCCTTTATATGGCCATGTTTGACTATTCTGCCATGTAGCTAGCTCTCAGTATATGGACATGTTGGATACATCTGCCATGTAGCTAGAACACTGTACATGGATATGCTGCACTACCCTGCCATGTAACTGGTTCTCTGAATATGAATATATTGGACTTGTCTGTCTTGTAGCAAGCTCTCTGTATATGTACATGTTGGAACCATCTGCCATGTAGCTAATAAGCTGTATATCGGCAAGTTGGATACATCTGCCATATACCTAGATCTCTGTATTTGGAAAGGTTGTGCTACCCTGCCATGTAGCTACCCTTCTGTAAATGATCATATTGGAGTTGACTGACATGTAGTTAGCTCTCAGTATATGGCCACGTTGGACACATCTTCCATGTAACTAGAACTCTATATATGGAAATGTTGCAGTACTCTGCCATGTAGCTATCTCTCTGTATTTAGACAAGTTGGACTCATCTGCCTCATAGCTAGAACTCGGTATATGGAAATGTTGCAATACCCTAACATGTAGCAAGCCTTCTGTATATACACATTTTGGACTTGTCTGTCATGTAGCAAGCTCTGAATATATAGACATGTCAGATTCATTAGCCAGGTAGTTGGTACTCTTTATATGGACATGTTGGACTACTTTGCCATGTAGCTAGCTCTCTGTACATGGATATGTTTGACTGATCTGCCAAGTAGGTAGCTCTCTGTATATAAACATATTGGACTTGTCTGCCATATAGCTAGCTCTCAGTATATAGACATGTTGGACTCATTAGCCAGTTAGCTAGTACCCTGTATATGGACATGTTGGACTTTTCTTCAGTGTATCTAGCTCTAAGTATATAGACAAGTTGGACTCATCTGCCTTCTAGCTAGATCTCTGTATATGGAAATGTTGCACTACACTGCCATGTAGCTAGCTCTCTGTATATAGACATTTTGGACTTGTCTGCCATATAGCTAGCTCTCTGTACATGGATATGTTGGACTGATCTACCAAGTATGTAGTTCTCTGTATATGAACATACTGGCAATGTCTGCCATGTAGCTAGTTCTCATTATATGGACACATGAGATCCCTCTGTCATGTATCTAGCTCGCTGTACATGGATATTTTGGACTGATCTGTCATGTAGGTAGCTCTCAGTATATGGACACCTTGGACACATCTGCCATGTAGATAGACCTCTGTATATGGAAATGTTGCACTACATTGCTAAAAGCTAGCTCTCTGTATATGGACAAGTTGGACTCATCTGACATGTAACTAGAACTCTGTATATGGAAATGTGGCACTACTCTGCCATGTTGTTGGCTGTCTGTGTATAGACATTTTGGATTCGTCTGACATGTAGCTAGCTCCCTGTGCATGTCTATTTTGGATTGCTCTGCCATGTAGGTAGCTCACAATATATGGACATGTTGGACTCATTAGACAGGTAGCTAGTACTCTATATATGGACATGTTGGAGTACACAGCCATGTAGCTAGCTCTCAGTATATGAGCATTTTGGACTCATCTGCCATGTAGCTTGAACTCTGTAAATGGAAATGATGCACTCTCTGACATGTAGCTGTTGTAGTTAAGTGCCATCGAGTCGGTTTCGACACATAGCGACCCTGTACAGGGTGTCTGAGGGTGTAAATCTTTGTGGGAGAAAAAATTTCATCTTTCTCCCACGGAACGGCTGGTAGTTTCAAACTGCTGACCTCAAGGTTCGCAGCCCAATTCATAACCACTACGCTACCATAGCTCTCTATATATGGACATTTTGGACTCTTCTGACATATTGTTAACTGTCTGTGCATGGATATTTTGGACTGATCTGCCATGTAGCTAGCTCTAAAAATATGGACATTTTGGGCACATCTGCCATGTAGCTAGAACTCTGTATTTGGAAATGTTGCACTACCCTGCCATGTAGCTTGCTCTCAGTATTTGGATATATTGGACTTGTCTGCCATGTAGCTTGCTCTCAGTATTTGGATATATTGGACTTGTCTGCCATGTAGCTAGCTCTCAGTATATGGACATGTAGGACTAATATGCCATGTATATAGTACCCTGAATATGGACATGTTGGACTACCCTGCCATGAAGCTAGCTCTCAGTATATGAACTCGTTGGACTCATCTGCCATGTAATTTGAACTCTGTGTATTAAAATAATGAACTACTCTGCCATGTAGCTAGCTCTCTCTATATGGACATTTGGACTCATATGACATGTAGCTAGCTCTCTGTACATGGATATTTTGGACTACTCTGCCATGTAGCTAGCTCTCATTATATGGACACGTTGGACACATCTGCCATGTAGTTGGAACTCTGAATATGGAAATATTACACTACTCTGCCATGCAGCTAGCGCTCTGTATTTGGAAATTTTGGACTCGTCTGCCATGTAGCTATTTATCTATACATGAATATGTCGGACTGATCTGCCAAGCAGGTAGCTCCCTGTATATGGAAATTTTGGACTCGTCTGCCATGTAGATAGCTAGCTATCTATACATGGATATGTCGAACTGATCTGACAAGCAGGTAGCTCTCTGTTTATGAATATATTGGACATGTCTGCCATGTAGCTAGTTCTCAGTATATGGACATGTTGGATTCATCTGCCATGTATCTAGTACCCTGTATTTGGACATATTGGAATACTCTGTCATGTTGTTGTTGTTGTTATGTGCCGTGGAGTCGTTTTCAACTCATAGTGACCATATACAGGGTTTCCAAGTCTATAAATCTTTACGGGAGCAGAAAACCTCATCTTTCTCCTGCTGAACAGCTGGTAGCTTCGAACCGCTGACCTTGCAGTTCGCAGCTCTATTCGTAACCACTATGCTACCAGAGCTCCTTTGCCATGTAGTTAGCTCTCTGTGTATAGACAAGTTGGCCTCATCTGCCTTGTAGCTAGAACTCTGTATATGGAAATGTTGCACTACCCTTCCATGTAGCTTGCTCTCTGTATATGGGCATTTTGGACTCGTCTGCCATGTAACTTGCTATCTGTACATGGATATGATGGATTGATATGACAAGTAGGTAGCTCTCTGTATATGAACATATTGGACTTCTTTGCCATGTAGCTAGTTCTCAGTATATGGACATGTTGGACTCATTAGCCAGGTAGCTAGTATTCTGTATATCGTCATGTTTGACTACACTGCCATGTAGCTAGCTCTCAATATATGAACACTTTGGACTCATCTGTCATGTAGCTTAAACTCTGTATATCGACATGATACACTACCCTGCCATGTAGCTAGCTCTCTAAATATGGACAATTTTGATTCGTCTGACATGTAGCTAGCTCTCTGTGCAGGGAAATTTTGGACTGATCTGCCATGTAGGTAGCTCTTAGTATATGGACACGTTGTAAACATCTGCTATGTAGCTATAACTTTGTTATGGAAATGTTGCCCTACTCTACCATGTAGCAATCTCTCTGTATATAGACAAGTTGGACTCATCTTCCTTGAGCTAGAACCCTGTATATGGAAATGTTGCACTACCCTGCCATATAGCTCTCTGTATATGGACATTTTTGACTCATCTGCCATGTAGCTATCTCTCTGTACGTGCACAGGTTGGACTGATCTGTCAAGTAGGTAGCTCTGTATATGAACATATTGGACTTGTCTGCCATAGAGCTAGCTCTCAGTATATGGACATGTTGAATTCAACTGCCATGTAACTAGTACCCTGTATATGGACATGTTGGACTCATCTGCCATGTAACTAGCTCTCTGTATATGGACATTTTGAACTCGTCTGCCAAGTAGCTAGCTCTCTGTACATGGATATGTTGGACTGATCGGCCAAGTAGGTAGCTCTCTGCATATGAACAAATAGGACTTCTCTGCCATGTAGCTAGGTCTCAGTATATGGACATGTTGGACTCATTAGCCAGGTAGATAGCACTCTTTTATGGACATATTGGACTACTCTGCCATGTAGCTAGCTCTCAGTATGTTGGACTCATCCTCCATATAGCCAGTATCCTTTATATAGAGATGTTGGACTCATCTGCCTTGTAGCTAGAACACTGTATATGGAAATGTTGCACTACATTGCATGTAGCTAGCTCTCTGTATATGGATATTTTGGACTAGTCTGCGGTGTAGCTACCTCTCTGTACATGGATTATTTGGACTGATCTGCCATGTAGGAAGCTCTCAGTATATGGACACGTTGGACATTTCTGTCTTGTAGCTAGGATTCTGGATATGGAAAAGTTGCACTTCACTGCCATATTGCTAACTCTCTGTATATAGACATTTTGTATTCTTCTGACATGTATCTAGCTCTGTGTAAATGGATTCGTTGGACTGATTTGCCAAGTAGGTAGCTCTCTGTATATGAACATATTATACTTGTCTGCCATGTAGCTAGCTCAAAATGTATGGACACGTTCGAAACATCTGCCATGTAGCTAGAACTCTGTATATGGAAATGTTGCACTACTCTGCCATGTTGCTAGCTTTCAGTGTATTAATATTTTGGACTCGACTGCCATGTATTTAGCTCTCTGTACATGGATATGTTGGACTGATCTGCCACGTAGGTAGCTCTTTCTATATAAACATATTGGACTTGTCTGTCATGTAACTAGCTCTCTGTATATGGTCATGTTGGATTCATCTGCCATTTAGCTAGTACACTACATAGGGACATGTTGGACTACTCTGCCGTGTAGCTAGCTCTCAGTATATGGACACGTTGGACACATCTGCCATATAGCTAGAACTCTATATATGTAAATGTTTCACTATTCTGCCATGTAGCTAGCTCTCTGTATATAGATATGTAGGACACACCTGCCAAGTAGCTAGCTCTCTGTGCATGGATATTTTGGACTGATCTTCCATGTAGGCAATTCTCAGGATATGGACACGTTTGACCCAACTGCCATATAGCTAGAAGAACTCTGTGTATGGAAATTCTTCACTACCCTGTCTTGTAGCTAGCTCTCTGTATATGGACATTTTGTACTCGTACGCCATGTAGCTAGCTCTTTATACATGGATATATTGGCCTGATCTGCCAAGTAGGTAGCTCTCTGTATATGAACATATTGGACTTCTCTGCCATGTACCTATCTCTCAGTATATGAACACTTTGGACTCATTTCCCATGTAGCTTGAACTCTATATATGGAAATGAAGCATTACTCTGCCATCTAGCTAGCTCTCTCTATATGGACATTTTGGACTCATCTGATATGTAGCTAGCCCTCTGTTCATGGAAATTTTGGACTGATCTGCCATGTAAGTAGATATCAGTATGTGAACATGTTGGACACATCTTCCATGTAGCTAGAACTTTGTATACCGAAACGTTGCTCTACCCTGCCATATAGCTAGCTCTCTATATGTGGACATTTTAGACTCATCTTACTTGTAGCTAGAACTCTGTATATGGAAATGTTGCAATACACTGCCATGTAGCTAGCTCTCTGTATATGGACGTTTTGGTCTCCTCTGCCATGTAGCTAGCTCTTTATACATATGTATGTTGTACTGTCCTGCCAAGTAGGTAACTTCCTCTATACGAACATATTGGACTTGTCTGCCATGTAGCTATCTCTCAGTATATGGACACGTTAGATACATCTGCCATGTAGCTAGAATTCTGTATATGGAAATGTTGCACTACTTTGCCATGTAGCTAGCTCTCATTATATAAATGCTTTGGAAACATATGCCATGTAGCTTGAACTCTGTATATGGAAATTATGCTCTACTCTGCCATGTAGCTAGCTCTCTGCATGTGGACATTTTGGAGTTGTCTGATATGGAGCTAGCTCTCTGTGCATGGATATTTTGGGCCGATCTGCCTTGTAGTTAGCTCTCAATATATGGACACGTTGGTCACATCTACCTTGTTGCTAGAACTCTGTACATGGAAATGTTGCACTACCCTCCCATGTAGCTAGCTCTCTGTATATGGACATTTTGGACTACTCTGCCATGTAGCTAACTCGTTATACATGTGTATGTTGGACTGTTCTGCCAAGTAGCTAACTCCCTCTATACAAACATATTGGACTTGTCTGCCATGTAGCTATCTCTCAGTATATGGACACGTTAGACACATCTGCCATTTAGCTAGAATTCTGTATATCGAAATACTGCACTACTTTGCCATGTAGCTAGCTCTCAGTATATGAATGCTTTGGAATCATATGCCTTATAGCTTGATCGCTGTATATAGAAATTATGCTCTAATGTACCATGTAGCTACCTCTCTGCATGTGGATAATTTGGACTCATCTGATATGGAGCTTGCTATCTGTGCATGGATATTTTGGACTGATGTGCCTTGTAGTTAACTCTCAATATATGGACACATTGGTCACATCTACCTTGTTGCTAGAACTCTGTATATGGAAATGTTGCACTACCCTGCCATGTAGCTAGCTCTCTGTATATGGACATTTTGGACTCCTCTGCCATGTAGCTAGCTCTTTATACATGTGTATGTTGGACTGTTCTGTCAAGTAGGTAACTCTCTATATACGAACTTATTGGACTTGTCTGCCATGTAGCTATCTCTCAGTATATGGACATGATAGACACATCTGCCATGTAGCTAGAATTCTGTATATAGAAATGTTGCACTACTCTGCCATGTAGCTAGCTCTCAGTATATGAACACTGTAAAATCATATGCCATGCAGCTTGAACTCTGTATATGGAAATTATGCTCTACTCTGCCATGTAGCTAGCTCTCTGCATGTGGACATTTTGGAGTCGTCTGATATGGAGCTAGCTCTCTGTGCATGGATATTTTGGACTGATATGCCTTGTAGGTAGCTCTCTATACATGGACACGTTGGTCACATCTTCCTTGTTGCTAGAACTCTGTATATGGAAATGTGTCACCGCCCTGCCATGTAGCTAGCTCTCAGTATATGGACATGTTGGACTCATCTGCCTTGTAGCTAGAACTGTGTATATGGAAATGCTGCACAAACCTGCCATGTAGCTAGCTCTCTATATATGGACATTTTAAACTCATCTTCCTTTTATATAGAATTTTGCATATGGAACTGTTGTATTACCCTGCCATGTGACTAGTTCCCTGTATACGGACATTTTGGACTCTTCTGCCATGTAGTTAGCTATCTGAACATGGATTTGTTGGACTGATCTGCCAAGTAGGCAGCTCTCTATATATGAACATATTATACTTGTCTGCCATGTAGCTAGCTCACAATATATGGACACGTTAGACACATCTGCCATGTAACTAGTACTCTGTATATGGAAATGTTGCACTACTCTGCCATGTAGCTAGCTCTCAGTATATTTACATTTTGGACTTGTCTGCCATGTAGTTAGCTCTCTGTATATGAACATATACTTGTCTGCCATGTAGCTAGCTCACAATATATGGACACATTGGACACATCTGTCATGTAGCTAGAACTCTGTATATGGAAATGTTGCACTACCCTGCCATGGAGCTACCTCTCTCTATATGGATATTTTGGAGTCATCTGGCATGTAGTTTGCTCTCTGTACATGGATAAGTTAGACAGATCGGCCTAGTAGGTATATCTCCGTATATGAATATATTGGACTTCTCTGCCATGTAGGTAGCTCTGAGTATATGTACACTTTGGATTCCTCTGCCATGTAGATTGAACTCGGTATAAGGAAAAGATGCATTACTCTGCCATCTAGCTAGCTCTCTGTATATGGACATTTTGGACTCGTCTCACATGTAGCTAGCTCTCTGTACATGAATATGTTGGACTGATCTGGTAAGTAGGTAGCTCTTTCTATATGAACCTATTGTACTTGTCTGCCATGTAGCTAGCTCTCAGTATATAGACAAGTTAGACTCATCTGCCTTGTAGCTATTAATCTGTGTATGGAAATGTTGCACTACCCTGCCATGTAGCTAGCTCTCTGTACATGGACATTTTGGACTCGTCTGCCATATAGCTAGCTCTCAGTATATGGACACGTTGGACTCATTATCTGGGTACCTAGTACTCTTTATATGGACATGTTGGAGTACTCTGCCGTGTAGCTAGCTCTCAGTATATGAACACTTTGGGCATATCTGCATGCAGCTAAAACTCTGTATAAGGAAGTGTTGCACTAGTCTGCCTAGGTCTCTGTATATGGACATGTTGGACTCATCTGCCATGTAGCTAGCTCTCTGTGCATGGATATTTCAGAATGATCTTCAATGTAGGCACCCATCAGAGTATGGACACTTTGGACACATCTGCCATGTAGCTAAAACTCTGTATGTGGAATTGCTACACTACCCTGCCATGTATCTATCTCTCTGTATATGGACATTTTGGACTCATCTTACATGTAGCTAGCTCTTTGTGCATGGATATGTTGGACCAATCTGCCAAGTAGGTAGCTCTCTGTATATGAGTATATTGGACGTATCTGCCTTGTAGCTAGCTCTCAGTATATAGATATGTTGGACTCATTAGCCAGGAAGCTAGTACCCTGTATATGGACATGTTGGACTACTCTGCAATGTAGAGTGTGAATATATGGACATGTTGGACACATGTTCCATGTAGCTAGAACTCTGTATATGGAAATGTTGCACCACCCTGTCATGTAGCTAGCTCTCACTCTATGGACATTTTGGACTTGTCTTCCATGTTGCTAGCACTCTGTACATGGATATGTTGGACTGATCTGCCAAGTAGGTAGCTCTCTGTATAGGAACATATTGGACTTGTCTGCCATGTAGGTAGCTCACAATATATGGATACGTTGGACACATCTGCCATGTACCTAGTACTCTGTATATGGAAATGTTGCACTACTCTGCCATGTAGTTAGCTGTCAGTATATTTACATTTTGGACTCATCTGCCATGTAGTTAGCTTTCTGTATATGAACATATTATACTTGCCTGCCATGTAGCTATCTCACAATATATAGTTCACAATATATATAGATATGTTGCACTCATTAGCCAGGAAGCTTATACCCTGTATATGGACATGTTGGACTACTCTGCAATGTAGCCAGCTGTGAATATATGGACACATTGGACACATCTGCCATGTAGCTAGCTCTCTGTATATAGACATGTAGGATTCACCTGCCAAGTAGCTAGCTCTCTGTGCATGGATATTTTGGACTATTCTTCCATGAAGGCAGCTCTCAGAATATGGACACGTTGGACAAATCTGCCATGTAGCTAGAATTCTGTGTATTGAAATTCTGCACTACACTGCCATGTAGCTAGCTCTCTTTTTATGGACATCTTAGACTCATGTTCCTTGAAGCTAGATCTGCCTTGTAGTTACAATTCTGTATATGGAAATGTTGCACTACCCTGTCATGTAGCTAGCTTTCTGTATATGGACATTTTGGACTCGTATGCCATGTAGCTAGATCTCTATACATGGATATGTTGGACTATCTGTCAAGTAGTTGCTTTCTGTATATGAGCATATTGGACGTGTCTGCCATGTCGCTAGCTCTCAGTACATAGACATGTTGGATTCATTAGACAGGATGGTAGTACCCTGTATATGGACATGTTGGACTACTCTGCCCTGTAGATAGCTCTCAATATAAGGACACATTGGACACATCTTCAATGTAGCTAGACCCTGTATATGTAGCTAGCGCTATCTATATGGACATTTTGGTCTCGCCTGTCATGTAGCTACCTCTCTGTACATGGATAAGTTTGACTGATCTGCCAAGTAGGTAGATCTCTGTATATGAATATATTGGATTTCTCTGCCATGTAGATTGCTCTCAGTATATGAACACTTTGGACTCCTCTACCATGTAGATTGAATTTGGTATAAGGAAATGATGCATTACTCTGCCATCTAGCTATCTCTCTGTATATGGACATTTTGGACTCATCTCACATGTAGCTAGATCTCTGTGCATGGATATTTTGGATTGATCTTCCATTTACGTAGCTTTCAGTATATGGACATGTGGACACATCTCCAATGTAGCTAGAACTCTGTATATGGAAATGTTACTCTACCCTGCCATGTAGCTAGCTCTCTTTATATGGACATTTTAGACTCATGTTCCTTGAAGCTAGATATCTGTATATGGAAATGTTGCACTACTCTGCCATCTAGCTAGCTCTCTTCTGCCATGTAACTAGCTCTCTGCACATGGATATGTTGTACTGATCTGCCAAGTACGTAGTTCTCTTTATATGAACAAATTGGACTTGTCTGCCATGTAGCTAGCTCTCAGTATATATACAAGTTTGACTCATCTGCTTGTAGCTAGAACTCTGTATATGGAAATAATGCAGTACTCTTCCATGTAGCTAGTCCCCTGTATATGGACAAGTTAGACTACTCTGTCTTGTAGCTATTTCTCAGTATATGGACAAGTTGGACTAATCTGCCTTGTAACTAGAACCCTTTATACAGAAATGTTGCACTACCCTTCCATGTGGCTAGCTCTCAGTAAATGGACATGTTGGACTCATTGCCATCGAGCTATTACCCTTTATATGAACATGTTGCACTACTCTGACATGTAGCAAGCTCTCTGTATATAGAAAAGTTTGACTCTTCTGTCTTGTAGCTAGAACCCTGTACATGGAAATGTTACACTACACTGTCATGTAGCTAGCTCTCTGTATATAGACAAGTTGGACTCATTTGTCTTGTATCTAGAACTCTGTATATGGACATGTTGCACTACCCTACCATGTAGCTAGCTCTCTGTATATGGACATTTTGTTCTCGTCTACCATATAGCTAGCTCTTGGTACATGGATTTGTTGAATGGATATGCCACTTAGGTAGCAGTCTGTGTATGAATATATTGGATTTTTCTGTCATGTAGCTAGCTCTCAGTATTTGGAGATGCTGGACATATCTGCCATGTACCTAGAACTCTTTATTTGGAAATGTTGCACAATTCTGACATGCAGCTAGCTCTCTGTATATACACAAGTTGGGCTCATCTCCCTTGTAGCGAAAATTCTGTATATGAAAATGTAGCTCTACCCTACCACGTAGCTAACTCTCTGTTTATCGACATTTTGGACTCATCTGACAGGTAGCTAGCTCTCTGTGCATGCATAGTTTGGACTGATATGCCATGTAGGTAGCTCTCAGTATATGGACATGTTCAACACATCTGCCATGTAGCTAGAAATATATATATGGAAATGCTGCCCTTCCCTGCCATGTAGCTAGCTCTCAGTATGTGAACCTGTTGGACTTTTCTGCCATGTAGCTAGCTCTCAATATATGGACATGTTGGACTCATCTGCCATGTAGCTATCTCTCTGTTTATAGACAAGTTGGACTCATCTCCCCTGTAACTAGAACCTGTATATGGAAATGTTGCACTACCTTACCATGTAGATAGCTCTCTGTATATATACAAGTTGGACTCATCTGCCATGTAGGTAGTACCCTGTATATGTTGCACTTACCTACCATGTAGCTACCTTTCCGTATATAGACAAGTGCTACTCAGCTGCCTTGTATCTAGAACTCTGTATATGGAAATGTTGCAGTACCCTGCCATGTAAGTAGCTCTCCTTATGTGGACATTTTTGACTCATCTGCCGTGTAGCTATTGCTCTGTACATGGATATGTTGGACTGATCTACCAATTAGGTAGGTCTCTATATGAAAATATTGGACTTGTCTGCCATGTAGCTAGCTCTCAGTATATGGACAAGCTGGACTCATCTGCCTTGTAGCTAGAACTCTTTACATAGAAATGTTGCACTACCCTGCCATGTAGCTAGCTCTCAGTATGTGGACATGTTGGACGCATCTGCCATCGAGTTAGTTCCTTGTATATGGACATGTTGCACTACTCTGCCATGTAGCTATCTCTCTGTATATAGACAAGTTGGACTCAAATGCCCTGTAACTGGAACTCTGTATAAGGAAATGTTGCCCTACCTTACCATGTAGATAGCTCTGTGTAAATAGACAAGTTGGACTCATCTGCCATGTAGCTAGTACCCAGTATAGGTATGTGTTGCACTTAGCTGCCATGTAGCTACCTTTCTGTATATAGACAAGTAGTACTCATTTGCCTTGTAGCTAGAACTCTGTATATGGAAATGTTGCAGTACCCTGCCATGTAGCTAGCTCTCCTTATATAGATATTTTGGACTCCACTGCCATTTAGCTATCTCTCTGTACATGGTTATGTTGGACTGATCTGCCAATTAGGTAGCTCTCTATATGAAAATATTGGACTTGTCTGCCATGTAGCTAGCTCTAATTATATGGACAAGTTGGACTCATCTGCCTTGTAGCTAGAATTCTTTATATAAAAATGTTGTACTACCCTGCCATGTAAGGAGCTCTGGTAGCGTAGTGGTTACGAATCGGGCTGCGAACCTTAAGGTCAGCGGTTCGAAACTACCAGCCG
>NW_006408951.1:1034826-1040524 GCF_000296735.1 Chrysochloris asiatica
GGACTCATCTGCCTTGTAGCTAGAACTCTGTATATGGAAATGTTGCACTACCCTGCCATGTGGCTAGCTCTCTGTATATGGACATTTTGGACTTGTCTGACAAGTAGCTAGCTCTCTGTGCATAGGTATTATGGACAGATCTGCCATGTAGGTAACTCACAGCATATAGACAAGTTGGACTCATCTGAATTGTAGCTAGTACTCTTTATATGGACATGCTGGACTACTCTGCCATGTAGCTAGTTTTCAGTATATGAAACACTTTGGACACATCTGCCATCGAGCATGAACTCTGTATATGAAAATGATGCACTACTCTGCCATATGGCTAGCTCCCTGTTATGGACACTTTTGACTTGTCGGAAATGTAGCTAGCTCTCTATTCATGGATTTTTTGGACACATCTTCCATGTAGCTAGAACTCTGTATGTGGAAATGTTGCACTACTCTGCCATGTAGCTAGCCTCTGTATATACACAAGTTAGACTCATCTCCTTTGTAGCTAGAACTCTGTATGTGGAAATGTTGCTTTACCCTGCCTTGTAGCCAGCTGTCTGTGTATGGACACTTTGAACACGTCAGCCATGTAGCTAGCTTTTTGTACATGGGTATGTTTGACTGATCTGCCATGTAGTTAGCTCTCTGTATATGAACATATGGGAATTGTCTGACATGTAGCTAGAACTCTGTATATAGAAATGTTGCACTACCCTCACACGTAGCTATCTCTCTGTATATAGACAAGTTGGACTCATCTGCCTAGTAGCTCAAACTCTGTATATGGAAATGTTGCATTACCATGCCATGTAGCTAGCTCACTGTATATGGATATTTTGGACTCATCTGACATGTAGCTAGAACTCTGTATATGGAAATGTTGCATTACCGTGCCATGTAGCTAGCTCTCTGTATATGGACATTTTGGTCTCGTCTGCCATATAGCTAGCTCTCGGTACATGGATGTGTTCTACGGATATGTCACGTAGGTAGCAGTCTGTTTATGAACATATTGGACTTGTCTGCCATGTAGCTAGTTCACAGTATATGGAGATGTTGGACACATCTGGCATGTACCTAGAACTCTTTATATCAAAATGTTGTAGTACTCTGTCATGCAGCTAGCTCTCTGTATATACACAAGTTGGACTCATCTCCCTTGTAGCTAGAATTCTGTATATGAAAATGTTGCTCTACACTGACATGTAGCTAGCTCTCTGTATATTGACATTTTGGTCTCATCTGACAGGTAGCTAGCTCTTTGTGCATGCATAGTTTGGACTGATATGCTATTTAGGTAGCTCTCAGTATATGGAAAAGTTCGACACATCTGCCTTGCAGCTAGAAATATGTATATGGAAATGCTGCCCTTCCCTGCCATGTAGCTAGCACTCTGTATATGAACCTGTTGGATTTTTCTGCCACATAGCTAGCTCTCAATATATGGACATGTTGGACTCATCTCCCATGTAGCTAGTACCCTGTATATGGACATGTTGCACTACTCTGCCATGTAGCTATTTCTCTGTATATAGACAAGTTGGACTCATCTGCCTTGTAGCTAGAACTCTTTATATAGAAATGTTGCACTACCCTGCCATGTAGCTAGCTCTCAGTATATGGACATGTTGAACTCATCTGCCATTGATTTAGTACCCTGAATATGGACATGGTGCACTACTCTGACATGTAGCTAGCTCTCTATATATAGAAAAGTTGGACTCATCTGCCTTGTAGCTACAACTCTGTATATAGAAATGTTACACTACCCTGCCATGTAGCTAGCTCTCTGTGTATCAACCTGTTGGACTTTTCTGCCATGTAACTAGCTCTCAACTTATGGACATGTTGGAGTCATCTGCCACGTAGCTAGCTCTCAGTATAGACAAGTTGGACACATCTGTCTTGTAGTTAGAACTCTGTATATGAAAATGGTGCACTACTCTGCCATGTGGCTAGCTCACTGTATATGGACATTTTGGACTCATCTGACATGTAGCTTGCTTTTTGTACATGGATATGTTGTACTGATCTGCCATGTAGGTAGCTCTCTGTATATGAACATACAGGAATTGTCTGTCATGTCGCTAGAACTCTGTATATCGAAATGTTGCACTACCTTGCCATGTAGCTATCTCTCTGTATATAGACAAGTTGGACTCATTTTCCTTGTAGCTAGAACTCTGTATATGGAAATGTTGGACTATCCTTCCATGTAATTAGCTCTATTTATAAGGACATTTTGAACTCATCTGACATGTAGCTAACTCTCTCTGCATGGATATTTTGGACTGATCTGCCATGTAGGTAGCTCTCAGTGTATGGACACGTTGGACACATATGCCATGTAGCTAGAACTCTGTATATGGAAACGTTGGAGTACTCTGCCGTGTAGCTAGCTCTCAGTATATGGACACGTGGGACACATCTGCCATGTAGCTGGAACTCTGGTTATAGAAATGTTGCACTACTCTGCCTTGTAACTAGCTCTCTAAACATGAATATTCTGGCCTGATCTGCCATGTAGGTAGCTCTCAGCATATGGACACGTTGGACACATCTGTCATGTAGCTTGAACTCTGATTATGGAAATGTTGCACTACCATGCAATGTAGCTAGCTCTCTGTATATAGAGAAGTTGGACTCATCTGCTTTGTAGCTAGAGCTCTGTATATGGAAATGTTGCACTACTCTGCCATGTAGCTATCTCTCTGTATATAGACAATTTGGACTCATGTGCCTTGTAGCTATCTCCCTGTATATGGAAATATTGCATTACCCTGCCATGTAGCTAGCTCTCTGTATATGAACATTTTGGACTAGTCTGCCATATAGCTAGCTCTCGGTACATGCATATTTTGTACGGTTATGCCATGTAGGTAGCGGTCTGTGTATGAACATATTGGACTTGTCTGCCATGTAGCTAGTTCTCAGTATATGGAGATGTTGGACACATCTGCCTTGTAGCTAGAATTCTGTATGTGAAAATGCTGCTCTACCCTGCTATGTAGCTAGTTCTCTGTATATGGATATTTTGGACTCGTCTGATAGGTAGCTAGCTCTCTGTGCATGCGTAGTTTGGACTGATATGCTATGTAGGTACCTCTCAGTATATGGACACATTCGACACATCTGCCATGTAGCTAGAAATCTGTATATGGAAATGCTGCCCTTCCCTTCATATACAGAAGCTAGCTCTCTGTATATGAACCTGTTGGACTTTTCTGACATGTAGCTAGCTCTCAATATTTGGACATGTTGGACTCATCTGCCATGTATCTAGTACACTGTATATGGACATGTTGCACTACTCTTCCATGTAGCTATCTCTCTGTATATAGACAAGTTGGACTTGTCTGCCTTGTAACTTGAACTCTGTATATGAAAATGTTGCACTACCTGACCATGTAGACAGCTCTCCTTATATGAACATTTTGGACTCGTCTGCCATGTAGCTATCTCTCTGTACATGGATATGTTGGACTGATCTGCCAATTAGGTATATCTCTATATGAAAATATTGGATTTGTCTGCCACATAGCTTGCTCTCATTGTATGGACAAGTTGGACTCATCTGCCTTGTAGCTAGAACTCTTTATATAGAAATGTTGCACTACCCTGCCATGTAGTTACCTCTCAGTATATGGACATGTTGGACTCATCTGCCATGTAGCTAGTATCCTGTATATAGACAAGTTGAACTCAGATGCCTTGTAGCTAGAACACTGTATATGGGAATGTTGCACTACCCTGCCATGTAGCTAGCTCTCTGTATAGGACATTTTGGACTCTTCTGACATGTAGCTTGAACTTTGTATATGGAAATAATGCAATAGCCTTTCATGTAGCTGGATCTCTGTATATGGACATTTTGGACTCGTCTGACATGTAACTAGCTCTCTGTGCATGGATATTTTGGACTGATCAGCAATGTAGCTAGCTCTCTGTATATGGACACGTTGGACACATCTGCCATGTGGCTAGAACTTTGTATATGGAAATGTTGCACTACTCTGCCATGTACCTAGCTCTCTGTATATGGACATTTTGTATTTGTCTTCCATGTGGCTAGCTCTCTATACATGGATATGTTGGATTGATCTGTAAAGTAGCGAACTCACTCTATATGAACTTATTGGACTTGTCTGCCAATTATCTAGCTCTCAGTATATGGACATTTTGGACTCATCTGCCATGTAGCTAGAACTCTGTATATGGAAATGTTGCACTACCCTGTCATGTAGCTAGCTCTTTGTATATGGACATTTTGGACTCATCTTCCATATAGGTTGAAATCTGTATATGGAAATGATGCACTACTGTACCATGTATCTAGCTCTCAGTATATGGACATTTTGGACTCATCTGACAGGTAGCTAGCTCGCTGTGCATGGATACTTTGGACTGATCTGCCATGTAGGCAGCTCTCAGTATATGGACATGATGGACACATCTGCCGTGTGGCTAGAACTCTGTACATGGAAATGTTGAATTTCCCTACCATGTAACTAACTCTCTGTATGTTTACATTTTGTACTCATCTGCCATTTAACTAGAACACTGTACATGGATATTTTGGACTAACCTGCCAAGTAGGTAGCTCTCTGTATATGGTCTTTTTGGACTCATATGTCATGCAGATAGTACCACGTATATGGACATGTTGGCGTACTCTGCCATGAAGCTAGCTCTCAGTATATAAGCAAATTGGACACATCTGCCAGGTAGCTAGAACTCAGTGTGTGGAAATGTTGCACTTCCCTGCCATGTAGCTAGCTCTTTCTATATGGACATTTGGGAATCATCAGCCATGTAGCTAGCTCTCTGTACATGGATAGGTTGGACTGATCTGTCAAGTAAGTAGCTCACTGTATATAAACATATTGGACTTGTCTGCCATGTAGATAGTTTTCAGTATATGGACATGTTGGACTCATCTGTCTTGTAGCTAGAACTCTATATATGGAAATGTTGCACTACCCTGCCATGTAGCTAGCTGTCAGTATACGATCAAGATGGATTCATCTGCCATGTAGCTAGTACACAGAATGTGAACATATTAGATTACTCTGCCATGCAGCTAACTCTCAGTATAAGGACACTTTGGACACATCTGCCATGTAGTTAGAACACTGTATATGGAAATGTTGCACTACACTGCCATGTAGCTAGCTCTCTGTATATGTACATTTTGGACTCGTCTGCCTTGTAGCTAAAAGTCTGTTCATGGATATATTTGACTGATCTGCCATGTAGCTAGCTCTCCATATATGGATATGTTGGACTACTGTGCCATGTAGCTAGCTCTCACTATATGGACATGTTGGACTCATCTGCCATGTAGCTAGCTCTCAGTATATAGACAATTTGGACTCATCTGCCTTGTAGCTAGAACTCTGTAAATGGAAATGTTGCACCAACCTGCCATGTAGCTAGCTGTCTGTATATGGACATTTTGCACTCGTCTGCCATGTTGCTAGAACTCTGTACATGGATATGTTGTACTGATCAGCCAAGAAGATAACTCGTTGTATAGGAACATGTTGGACTGGTCTGCCATGTAGCTAGCTCTCTGTATATGGACATTTTGGACTCTTCTGCCATGTAGCGAGCTCTCTGTACATGGATATGTTGGACTGATCTGCCAAGTAGGTAGCTCTCTGTATATGAACATATTGGACTTGTCTGCCATGTAGCTAGC
>NW_006408951.1:1040624-1045766 GCF_000296735.1 Chrysochloris asiatica
AGCTCTCTGTACATGGATATGTTGGACTGATCTGCCAAGTAGGTAGCTCTCTGTATATGAACATATTGGACTTGTCTGCCATGTAGCTAGCTCTCTGTGTATAGACAAGTTTGACACAACTGCCTTGTACTAGAACTCTGTATATGGAAATGTTGCACTACTCTGCCATGTACCTAGCTCTCTGTATATGCACATTTGGACCCGTCTGCCATGAATCTAGCTCTCTGTATATGGACATTTTGGATTCGTCTGCCATGCAGATCAGTCTTTGTACATGGATATGTTGGACTGATCTGCAAAGTATGTAGCTCTCTGTATATGAACATATTGGACTTGTGTTCCATGTAGCTACCTCTAAGTATATCGACATGTTGGACTCATCTGTCTTGTAGCTAGCATCCTGTATATAGACAAGTTGGACTCAGCTGCCTTGTAGCTAGAACACTGTATATGGGAATGTTGCACTACCCTGCCATGTAGCTAGCTCTCTGTATAGGACATTTTGGACTCTTCTGACATGTAGCTTGAACTTTGTATATGGAAATAATGCAATAGCCTTTCATGTAGCTGGCTATCTGTATATGGACATTTCTGACTCGTCTGACGTGTAGCTAGCTTTCTGTACATGGATACTTTGAACTGATCTGCAATGTAGGTAGCTCTCAGTATATGGTCATGTTGGACTCATCTGCCTTGTAGCTAGAACACTGTATATGGAAATGTTGCACTACCCTACCTTGTAGCTACCTCTCTTGACATGGACATTTTGGACTTGTCTGCCATGTACCTAGCTCTCTGTGTATGGACAAGTTGGATTCATCTGGCATGTAGTTAGTGCCCTGTATATGGACGTGTTGGACTACTTTGCCTTTTAGTTAGCTCTCAGTATATGGACACGTTGGACATATCTTCCATGTAGCTAGAATTCTATACATGTAAATGCTGCATTATCCTGCCATGTTTCTAGCTCTCTGTATATGGACATTTTGTACTCGTCTGCCATGTAGCTAAAACTCTGTACATTGATATGTTGGACTGATCTGCCATATAGCTACCTGTCCATATATGGACATGTTAGACCCATATGCCATGTAGCTAGTAGTGCATATATGGACACGTTGGACTACTCTGCCAAGTAGCTAGCTCTTAGTATATGGAAACGTTGTAGACTTCTGCAACGTATCTAGAACTCTACACATGGAAATGTTGCACTATTCTACCAAGTAGCTAGCTCTTTGTGTGTGGACATTTTTCTACTCATCTGTCATGTACTTAGCTCTCTGTACATGGATATGTTGGACTTATCTGCCAAGTAGGTAGCTCTCTGAATATGAACATATTGGACTTGTCTGCCATGTATCTCGCTCTCAGTATATAGACAAGTTAGACTCAACTGCCTCATAGCTAGCTCTCTGTATATGGACATTTTGGATTCATCTACCATGTAGCTAGATCTCTGTACATGGATATGTTGGACTGATTTGCAAAGTAGTTAGCTCTCTGTATATGAACATATTGGACTTGTCTGTCATATAACTAGCTCTCAGTATAAGGACATCTTGGACTCATCTTCAATGTAGCTAGTACCATGTATATGTTGGACTATTCTGCCATGTAGCTAGATCTCAGCATATGGACACGTTGCACATATCTGCCATGTAGCTAGAACTATGTATATGGAAATGGAGCAGTACACTGCCATGTAGCTAGCTCTCTGTATATGTGCATTTTGGACTCCTCTGACATGTAGCTTGAACTCTGTATATGGAAATGATACTATGCTCTTCCATGTAGCTAGCTCTCTCTATATGGACATTTTGGACTCGTCTGACGTGTAGCAAGCTCTCTGTGCATGGATATTTTGGACTGAACTGCAATGTAGATAGCTCACAGTAAATGAACATGTTGGACTCATCTGCCTTGTAACTAGAACTCTGTATATGGGAATGTTGCACTACCCTGCCATGTAGCTTGCTCCCTGGATATGAACAAGTTGGACTCATCTGCCATGTAGCTAGTTCTCAGTATATGGACACGTTGGAAATATCTGCCATGTTTCTAGAACTCTGTGTATGGAAATGTTGCACTACTCTGCCATGTGGCTAGCTCTCTGTATATGGACATTTTGGCTTCTTCTGCATGTAGTTTGAACTCTGTATATGGAAATGATGCACTACTCTGCCATGTAGCTACCTCTCTGTACATGGGTATTTTGGACTGATCTGCCATGTACGTAGGTCTCAGTATATGGACACATTGGACATATCTGCCATGTAGTTAGAACTTTGGGTATTGAAATGATAGACTACTATGCCATTTAGCTAGCAATCAGTATATGGACAAGTTGGACACATCTGCCATGTAGCTAGAACTCTGATTATGGAAATTTTGCACTACTCTGCCATGTAGCTAGCTGCCTATACATGGATATTTTGGACTGATCTAACATGTAGGTAGCTGTCAGTATATGGACACGTTGGAAAAATCTGCCATGTATCTAGAACTCTTACTATGATAATGTTGACCTACCCTGCCATGTAGACAAATCTCTGTATATAGAAAAGTTGGATTCATCTGCATAGTAGCTACTATTCTGTATATGGAAATGTTGCACTACCCTGTCATGTAGCTGGTTCTCTGTATATTGACATTTTTGACTCATCTGCAATGTAGCTTAAACTCTGTATATGGAAATGATGCAGTACTCTACCACGAATCTAGCTGTCTGTGTAAGGACATTTTAGACTCGTCTGACATGTAGCTAGCATTCTGTGCATGGATACTTTGGACTGATCTGCCATGTAGGTAGCTCTCAGTATATGAACACGTTGGACACATGTGCCATGTAGCTAAAACTTTGATTATGGAAATGTTGAACTACTCTGCCATGTTGCCAGCTCTCTGTATATAGACAATTTGGACTCATCTGCCTTGAAGCTAGAACTCTGTATACGGAAATGTTGCACTACCCTGTCATGTTGATAGCTCTTTGTATATGAACATTTTGACTCGTGTGCCATGTAGCTTGAACTCAGTATATGGAAATGATGCACTAGTCTGCCACGAAGCTAGCTCTCAGTATATGGACATTTTGAACTCGTCTGACATGTAGCTCGCTCTTTGTGCATGGTTATTTTGGACTGATCTGCAATGTCAATAGGTCTCAGTATATAGACACTTTTGGACACATCTGCCATGTAGCTAGAACTCTGTATATGGAACTGTTACACTACCCTGCCATGTAGCTAGCTCTCTGTATATGGACATTATGGACTCGTCTGACATATAGCTATCTATCTTTATATGGATATGTTGGACTGATAAGCCATGTAGCTAGCTCTCTGTATATGGACATTTTGTACTCCTCTACCATGTAGCTATAACATTTTACATGGATATGTTGGTATGATCTGCCAAGTAGGTAGCTCTTTGTATAGGAACATATTGGAGTGGTCTGCCATGTAGCTAACTCTCCATATATGGACATGTTGGACTCATCTGCCGTATAGCTAGTACCCTCTATATGGACATGTTGGACTACTCTGCCCTGAAGATAGCTCTTAGTATATGGACACGTTGAACACATCTGCCATGTAACTAGAACTCTGTATATGGAAATGTTGCTCTGCTCTGCCATGGAGCTAGGTCTCTGTATGTGAATATTTTGGACTCATCTACAATGTAGCTAGCTCTCTGTATATGGATATGTTGGACTGATCGGCAAAGTAGCTAACTCTCTGTATATGAACATATTGGACTTGTCTGCAATGTAGATAGCTCTCAATATATGGACATGTTGGACCCGTCTGCCATATAGCTAGTAGCCTATATGTGGACATGATTGTCTACTCTACCATGTAGATAGCTCTCTGTATATGGACATGTTGGACTCATCTGCCATGTAGCTAGTACCCTGTATATAGACAAGTTGGACTCATCTTCCATGTAGCTAGTAACCTGTATATAGACAAGTTGGACTCATCTGCCTTGAAGCTAGAACACTGTATATGGAAATGACGCACTATTCTTCCATGTATCTAGCTCTCTGTATATGGACATTTTGTACTCACCTGACATGAAGCTAGTTCTCTGTGCATGGATATTTTGGACTGATCTGCAATGTAGGTAGGTCTCAGTTTATGGACAATTTGGACACATATGCCATGAAGCTAAAACTCTGTATATGGAAATGTTGTGCTACCCTGCCATGCATCTAGCTCTCTGTATATGGGCCTTTTGGACTTGTCTGCCATGTAGCTAGCTTTTTGTACATTGATATATTGGACTGTTCAGCCATGTAGCTAGCTCTCTGAATATGAACAAATTGGACGTGTCTACCGAGTAGCTAGCTCTCAGTACATGGACATGTTTGACTCATCTCCCTTGTAGCTAAACTCTGTATTTGTAAATGTTGCACTACCCTGCCATATAGCTAGCTCTCTGTATAAGAACAAGTTGGATTCATCTGCATGAAGCTAGCACCCAGTATATGGACATGTTGGACTACTCTGTTATGTAGCTAGCTCTCAGTATATGGAAACGTTGGACACATCTGCCATGTAGCTATAACTCTGCAAATGGAAATGTTGCACTACTCTGTCATGTAGCTACCTCTTTGTATATGGAAATTTTGGCCTCGTCTGCCGTGTAGCTAAAACTTTATTCATGGATATGTTGGACTCATCTGCCCTGTACCTAGTACTCATTATACGAACATGTTGGACTGCTCTGCCATGTATCTAGCTCTCAGTACATGAACACTTTGGACTCGTCTGCCACGTAGCTTAAACTCTGTACATGGAAATCATGCAAAACTCTGCCATGTAGCTAGCTCTCTGTATATGGACATTTTGTACTCATCTGCCATGTAGTTGGTACCCTGTATATGTTCATGTTGGACTGATCTGCCATGTAGGTAGTTCTCAGTATATGGACACATTGAACACATCTGTCATGTAGCTAGAACTCTGTATTTGGAAATGTTGCACTACTCTGCCATGTAGCAAGCTCCCTGTACATAGACAAGTTGGACTTATCTGCCATGTAGCTAGTACCCTATACATGGACATGTTGTACTACTCTGCCATGTAGCTAGCTCTCAGTATATGGACACATCTGTCATGTAGGTAGAACTCTGTATTT
>NW_006408951.1:1046701-1058455 GCF_000296735.1 Chrysochloris asiatica
ATGGAAAAGTTGGACTCATCTGCCTTTTAGCTAGAACTCTGTATACGGAAATGTTGCACTACCCTGCCATGTAGCTAACTCTCTGTATATGGACATTTTGGACTATCTGCCATGTAGCTAGCTCTCTTTACATGGATATGTTGGACTGATCTGCCAAGTAGGTAGCTCTCTGTATATGCACATATTGGATTTGTCTGCAATGTAGCGAGCTCTCAGTATATGGACACGTTGGACATATATGCCATGTAGCTAGAGCTCTGTATATTGAAACGTTGCACTACCCTGCCTTGTCGCTAGAACTCTGCTGTCAGGGTCGTATGTCAGCTCAAGAAAGGAGTGCCTCAACGACGCGTGGGGTTTTAACATGAGTGGGAGATCAGGTAGGCGAAAGAAATAGATTATACACAAAGGACACAGACACAAAAGTTTGATGCATGTCTGGTAAGGTGAGAGATAGAAACACTCTGAGACCAGAGTGGATGCAAGCTGACAGGCACGCTAGCATACAGGACTAGCTTTGCCTCAGTCTTTTTATTCATTTTCAAATCAGGGAAATCAAGGCAGTAGGTACAAGTTTAATGTGATTATTCATTCGTGATAAGACACAAGGTTATTCATGTGATACAGGACTCGATGATTCACAGATTTAATCTTAAAATGTTTTCTGAGTACATCATGATTTTCATAATAATCTAAAAGACTAATGTCCATAAGAAAAGTTCAAGCATGCAATTCCCATAAGAAAAGTTCAAACAAGCCATTATAGATTATAGATTACTTTCCTGTTCCTGCCCTTCCTGAGTCATTTGAGGTAGCTTTTACTACCTCAACTCCTGAGGGGGTTTCGGTCTCAGTATTATTCATTGACATCATAAGTGCTTGATTCAAGTTGATATCAAACATAACTGAATAATCAGATAAGTAAAAGTTCTGACATTCCTCCCAAGAAAAACCTGTTCCCCCGACCTCACATACTGTCAATACTTTCAGGGCAGTGACATTTACAGTGGAGCCATTAAGACAGGCAAAGTGTAGTACATCACTTTCCCAGAAGCTACAATCATTGGAATTAGAAACATGAAGAACTAGTACAGAATTAAAAATATAAGAACCAGAGAGAATTGTACAAAGGTAGCCAACAAGTGTGTTCGCAAAGACCTATGAACCCGGGACTTCAGGAGGTCACTTCCTTGCCCTCAGGGTCCATGGCCCACAAGTCTGAGGCAGGCCAAATGACTGGATTTTCGTCCACGTTGTCACAGAGCCTCAGCTTCTCAGAACTTGCATATGTCTTCTCCGACACTCTGCATATGGAAATGTTGCACTACCCTGACATGTAGGTAGCTCTCTGTATATAGACAAGATGAAATCATCTGCATGTAGCTAGAATTCTGTATATGCAAATGTTGCACTACCCGGCCATGTGCTAGCTGTCTGTATATGGACATTTTGGACTCATTTGCCATGTAGCTAGCTCTCTGTACATGGATATGTTGGAATGAGCTACCAAGTAGGGAGATATCTGTATATGAACATATTAGACTTGTCTCCATGTAGCTAGCTCTCAGTATGTGGACACGTTGGACTCATCAGCCAGGTAGCAAGTACCCTGTATATGGACATGTTGCACTACTCTGCCATATAGCTAGCTCTCAGTATATGGACTTGTTGGACTCATCAGCCAGGTAGCAAGTACCCTGTATATGGACATGTTGCACTACTCTGCCATATAGCTAGCTCTCTGTAAATAGACAAGTTGGAATCTTCTGCCTTGTACCTAGAACTCTGAAAACGGAAATGTTGCACTACTCTGACATGTAGCTAGCTCTCTATACATGGATATTTTGGACTGATCTGCCATAGAAGTAGATGTCAGTATATGGGCACTTTGGACACATCTGCCATATAGATAGAACTCTGATTATGATAATGTTGCACTACCCTGACACGTAGCTATCTCTTTGTATATGGACATTTTGGACTCGCCTGCCATGTAGCTTGAACTCAGTATATGGAAATGTTGCACTCCTCTGCTATGTAGCTAGCTCTCTGTATATGGACATTTTAGATTCGTCTTCCATGAAGCTAACTCTCTGTACATGGATATGTTCCACAGATCTGCAAAGTAGGGAGCTCTCTATATGGACATGTTGGACTGCTCTGCCATGTAACTAGCTCTCAGTATACAGACATGTTGGATTCATATTCCATGAGCTAGTACCCTGTATATATACAAGTTGGACTCATCTGTTATGTAGCTAGTACCCTGTATCTAGACAAGGTGGACTCATCTTACTTGTAGCTAGAACACTGTATATGGAAATGATGCACTACACTTGTAGCTAGATCTCTGTAAATGGACATGTTGGACTCGTCTGCCATGTACCTTGAACTCTGTATATGGAAATGAGGCACTACTCTGCCATGAAGCTAGCTATCTGTACATGGAGATTTTGGACTTAATTGACATTTAGCTAGCTCTCTGTGCATGGATATTTTGCACTGATCTGCAAAGAAGGTAGGTCTCAGTATATGAACATATTGTACTTGTCTGCCATGTAGGTAGCTCTCGGTACATGGACTTGTTGGACTCATCTGCCTTGTAGCTAGAATTCTGTATATGGTATTGTTCCACTACGTGCCATGTAACTACCTCTCTTTATATGGACATTTTGGACTTCTCTGACATGTAGCTAGCTCTCTGTGCATGCATAGTTTGGACTGATATTCCATGTAGGTAGCTCTCAGTATATGGGCACGTTGGACACATCTGCCATGTAGCTAGAACCCTGTATATGGACATGTTGCACTACCCTGCCATCTAGCTAGTTCTCTGTATATAGACAAGCTGGACTCATTTGCCTTGTATCTAGAACTCTGTATATGGAAATGATGAACTACACTGCCATGTAGCTAGTTCTCTGTATATGGACATATTGGACTAGTCTGACATGCAGCTAGCTCCCAATGCATGGATATTTTGGAAATATCTGCCATGTATGTAACTGTCAGTAAGTGGACATTTTGGAGACATCTGCCATGTAGTTAGAACTCTGCATATGGAATTGTTGTACTACTCTGCCATGTAGCTAGCTCTCAGTATATGGACACATTGGACACATCTGCCATGTAGCTAGAACTCTGATTATGGAAATGTTGCACTACCCTGCCATGTAGCTAGCTTTCTGTATAAGGACATTTTGGACTCATCTGCCATGTAGCTAGTACCTTGTACATGTACATGTTGTACTACCATGATATGTAGCTAGATCTCAGTATATGGACATGTCGGACATGTCTGCCATGTGGCTAAACTCTATATAAGGAAATGTTGAACTACCCTGCCATGTAGTAGCTCTCTGTATATGGACATTTTGTATTCGTTTGCCTTGTAGCTAGCTCTCTATACATGGATATGTTGGACTGATCTGCAAAGTAGCTAACTCACTACATATGAATTTATTGGACTTGTCTGCCATGTATTTAGCTCTCAGTATATGGACATGTTGGACTTATCTGCCATATAGCTTGAAATCTGTATATGGAAATGATGCACTACTCTGCCATGTAGCTAGCTCTCAGTATATGGACATTTTGGATTCGTCTGACAGGTAGCTAGCTTTCTGTGCATGGATACTTTGGACTGACCTGCCATGAAGGTAGCTATCAGTATATGGACACTTTGGACTCATCTGCCCTGTGGCTAGAACTCTGTATATGGAAATGTTTCACTACCCTACCATGTAACTAGCTCTCTGTATTTGAACATTTACTACTCGTCTGTCATGTAACTAGAACACTGTACATGGATATGTTGGAGTGATCTGCCAAGTAGGTAGCTCTCTGTATATCAATATATTGCACTGGTCTGCCATGTAGCTAGCTCTCAGTATATGGACTTGTTGGACTCATCTGCCATGCAGATAGTTCTGTGTATATGGACATGTTGGACTACTCTGCCATGAAGCTAGCTCTCAGTATATGAGCACAGTGAACACATCTGCCATGTAGTTAGAACTCAGTATATGGAAATGTTTAACTTCCCTGCCATGTAGCTAGCTCTTTCTATATGGATATTTTGGAAATGTCTGCCATGTAGCTAGCTCTCTGTACTTGGCTATGTTGGACTGATCTGTAGGTAGCTCTCTGTATATGAACGTAGTGGACTTGTCTGCCATGTAGGTAGCTCTCAGTATATGGACACGTTGGACACATCTGCCATGTAGTTAGAACTCTGTATATGGAAATGTTGCACTAACCTGCCATGTAGCTAGCTTTCTGTATATGGACATTTTGTACTCATCTGCCATGTTCCTAGAACTCTGTACATGGATATGTTGTACTGATCAGCCAAGTAGGTAGCTCATTGTATAGTAACATATTGGATTGGTCTGCCATGTAGGTAGCTCTCCATATGAGGACATGTTGGACTCCTCTGCCATGTAGCTAGTACCGTGTATATGGACATGTTGGACTACACTGCCATGAATTTAGCTCTCAGTATATGGTCACGTTGGACATATCTACCTTGTAGCTAGAACTCTATACATGTAAATGTGGCACTGCTCTGCCTTGTAGCTAGCTCTCTGTAAATGGACATATTGGAATCATCTGCCTTGTAGCTAGCTCTCAGTATATGGACACATTGGAAACATAAGCCATGTATCTAGAACTCTGTATATGGAAATGTTGCACTACTCTGCCATGAAGCTACCTCTTTGTATATGGACATTTCGACTCGTCTGCCATGTAGCTAGCTCTCTGTACATGGATATGTTGGACTGATCTGCCAACTAGGTAGTTCCCTGTATATGGAAATCTTGCATTACCTTTCTATGTAGCTAGCTCTCTGTATTTAGACAAGTTGGACTCATCTGCCTTGTAGTTAGAAATCTCTATATGGAAATGTTGCTCTACTCTGCCAAGTAGCTAGCTCATTGTATATGGACATGTAGCTAGCTCTTTTTACATAGATGTGTTGGACTGATCTGCCAAGTTGGTAGCTCTCTGTATATGAACATACTGGACTTGTCTTCCATGTAGCTAACTCTCAGTATATGGACATGTTGGACTCATTAGCCAGGTTGCTAGTACCCTGTATATGGACATGATCGACGCTCATCCATGTAGCTAGATCTCAATATATGAAGACTTTGGACTCATCTGCCTTGTAGCTTGAAATCTGTATATCGAAATAATGCACTATTCTGCCATCTAGCTAGCTCTCAGCATATGGACATTTTGGACTCATCTGCCATGTAGCTAGCTCTCTGTGTGTGGATACTTGGAACTGATCTGCCATGTATTTAGCTCTCAGTATATGCACACGTTTTATACATCTGCCATGTAGCTAGAACTCTGTATAGAGAAATGTCGCACTACTGTGCCATGTAGGTAGTTTTCTGTATTTAGACAAGTTGCACTCCTCTGCCTTGTTGCTAGACCTCTGTATATGTAAATATTGCCCTACCCTGCCAAGTAGGTAGCTCTCTGTATATGGACATTTAGGAATTGTCTTCCATGTAGCTAGTTCTGGGTACATAGATATGTTGGACTGATCTGCAAAATAGGTAGCTCTGTGTTATTGAACATATTGGACTAGTCTGCATGTACTAGCTCCCAGTATATGGAAACTTAGGACCCATCTGCCATATAGTTAGTACTCTTTATATGGACATGTTTTACTACTCTGCCATGTATCTAGCTCTCAGTATATGGACATGTTGGACTCATCTGCCTTTTACCTAGAACTCTGTATATGGAAATGATGCACTACTCTGTCATGTTGTTAGTTCTCTGTTTATGGTCATTTTGGACTCGTCTGATATTTAGCTAATTCTCTGTGTATGGATAATTTGGACTGATCTGCCATGTAGGTAGCTCTCAGTTTATGGACACGTTGGACACATCTGCCATGTAGATAGAACTCTATATATGGAAATGTTGCACACTCTGCCATGTAGCTTACTCTCAGTATCTAGACAAGTTGGACTCTTCTGCCTTGTAGCTAGAACTCTGGATATGAAAATGTTGCACTACCCTGCCATGTAGTTAGCTCTCTGTATATGGACATTTTAGACTTGTATGTCATGCAGCTAGCTCTCAGTATATGGACATGTTGGCATTATCTGTCATGTAGCTAGTACACTGAATATGGACATATTAGACTACTCTGCCATGCATCTAGCTCTCAAGATATGAACAAGTTGGACTCGTCGGCCTTGTAGCTAGAACTCTATATATGGAAATGTTGAACTACCCTGCCATGTATCTAAATCTCTGTATATAGACAAGTTGGACTCATTTACCTTGTACCTAGAATTCGGTTATGCAAATGTTGCACTATTTGGCCACGTAGTGACCTCTATGTATATGGACATTTTGGACTTGTCTGTCATGTAGCTAGCTCTTTATACATGAATATGTTGGACTGATCTGCCAAGTAGGTAACTCTCTGTATATGAACATATTGGACTTCTCTGCCATGTAGCTATCCTTCAGTATAGGGATGTGTTGGACTCATCTGCCACGTAGTTACTACCCTCTATATGGACATGTTGGACTGCTCTGCCATGTACTTGGCTCTCACTATATAGACACATTGAACACATCTGCCATGTAGCTAGAACTCTGTATATGGAAATGTTGTCCTACCCTGACATCTAGCTAGCTCTCTGTGTATGGATATTTTGGACTAATCTGCCATGTAGGTAGCTCTCAGTTTATGGACACGTTGGACACTTCTGCCATGTAGGTAGAACACTGAATATGGAAATGTTGCACTACTCTGCCATGTAGCTTACTCTCTGTATACAGACAAGTTGGACTCATCTGCCTTGTAGCTAGAACTCGGTATATGTAAATGTTGCCCTACCCTGCCATGTAGCTAGCTCTCTGTATATGGACATATTGGATTTGTCTGCCAAGTAGCTAGCAATAAGTATATGGAAATGTTGCACTAGCCTGCCATGTTGCTAGCTCTCAATATATGGACATGTTGGACTCATCTGCCATTTAGCTAGTACCCTGTATATGGACTTGTTGGACTACTCTGCAATGTAGGTAGCTCTCAATATATGGGCACATTGAACACATCTGACATGTAGCTAGATCTCTGTATATAGTAATGTTGCACTATCCTGACATGTAAGTAACTCTCTGTATATGGACATTTTGGACTCGTCTTCCTTGTAGCTAGAACTCTTTATATGGAAATGTAGCACTACCCTGCCATGTAGTTAGCTCTCTGTATATAGAAAAGTTGGACTCATCTGCCATGTAGCTAGAACTCTATATTGAAATGTTGCACTATTTTGCCTTGTAGCTAGCTCTCTGTATATAGACAAATTGGACTCATCTGCCTTGTAGCTAGAACTCAGTATATGCAAATGTTGAAATACTCTGCCATGTAGCTAGCTCTCTGTATATGGACATTTTGGACTTGTCTACCATGTAGCTAGCTGTTAGTACATGGATATGTTGGACTGATCTGCCAAGTAGTTAACTCTCTATATATGAGCATATTGGACTTGTCTGCCATGTAGCTATCCCTTTGTATATGGATATGTTGGACTAATCTTCCATGTACCTAGTACCCTGTATATGGACATGTTGGACTGCTCTGCCATGTAGGTGGCTCTCACTATATGGACACATTGAACACATCTGACATGTAGCTAGAACTCTGTATATAGTAATGTTACACTATACTGACATGTAAGTAACTCTCTGTATATGGACATTTTGGACTCGTCTGCCATGTAGCTAGCTCTCTGTACATGGATATGTTGGACTGATCTGCCAACTAGGTAGCTCTCTGTATATTAACATACTGGACTTGTCTGCCATGTAGCTAGTTCTAAGTATATGGACATGTTGGACTCCTCTGCGATGTAGCTACTACCCTGTGTATGCACATGTTGTACTACTCATCCATGTACCTAGCTAGTCCTCTTTATATAGACATGTAGGACTATTCGGCCATGTAGCTAGCCCTCAGTATATGAACACTTGGGCTCATCTGCCATGTAGCTTGAATTCTGTATATAGAAATGATGCACTATTCTGCCATGTAGTTACCTCTCTGTATATGGACATTTTGGACTCATCTGACATGTAGCTTGCTCTCTGTGTATGGATATTTTGGAATGATCTGTACAGACAAGTTGTACTCATCTGCCTTGTAGCTAGAACTCTGTATATGGAAATTTTGCTCTACCCTGACATGTAGCTAGCTCTCTGTGTATGGACAATTTAGACTCGCCTGCCATGTAGGTAGCACTCAGTATATGGATATGTTGGACTCATCTGCCATTTAGCTAGAACTCGGTATATGCAAATGTTGCATTATTCTGCCATGTAGCTACCTCACTGTATATAGACATATTGAACTACTCTGCCATGTATCTAGCTCTCAGTATATGGACAAGATGGACTCATCTGCCTTGTAGCTAGAACTCTGTATATGCAAATGTTGCACTGCCCTGACATGTAGCTAACGTTTTGTATATGTATATTTTGTACTAGTCTGCTATGTAGCTATCTCTCTGTACATGGATATGTTGGACTGACATGCCACGTAGGTAGTTTTCTGTATATGAACATACTGGACTTGTCTGTCATGTAGCTAGTTCTAAGTATATGAACATGTTGGACTCATTAACCAGGTAGCAAGTATCCTGTATATGCACATGTTGGACTGCTCATCCATGTACCTAGCTCTCAGTAAATGAACACTTTGGACTAATCTGCCACGTAGCTTGAACTTTGTATATGGAAATGATGCACTACTCTGCCATGCAGTTATCTCTCTGTGTAAGGACATTTTAGACTCGTCTAACATGTAGCTAGCGCTCTGTGCATGGATATTTAGGACTAATCTGCCATGTAGGGTAGCTCTGTGTATATGCACACGTTGGACACATCTGCCAAGTAGCCAACACTCTGCATATGGAAATGTTACAGTACTTTGCCTTGTAGCTAGCTCTCTGTATAAAGACTAGTTGGAATCATCTGCCTTGTAGCTTGAACACTGTTTATGGAAATGTTCCACTACTCTGCCATGTAGCCAGCTCTCTGTATATGAACATTTTGGACTCGTCAGACATGTAGCTCGCTCTCTGTGCATGGATATTTTGGACTGATCTGCTATGTAGGCAGCTCTCAGTATATAGACTCGTTGGACACATCTGCTAATTAGCTAGAATGCTGTATATGGAAATGTCCTACTCTGCCATGAAGCTAGCTCTCTGTATATAGACAAGTTGGACTAATGTGCTTGTAGCTAGAATTCTGTATATGGAAATGTTGCCCTTCCCTGCCAAGTAGCTATCTCTCTGTATATGGACATTTAGGAATCGTCTGACATATAGCTTGCTCCGTGTACATTGATATTTTGGACTGATCGGCCATGTAGGTAGCTCTCAGTGTTTGGACACGTTGGACATATATGCCATGTAGCTACAACTCTGTATATGGAAATGTTACAATTCTCTCATGTAGCTAGCTCTCTGCATATGGACATTTTGGACTCGTCTGCCATGTAGCTAGCTCTCTGTATATGGATAGGTTGGACTGATTTGCCAACTAGGTAGCTCTCTGTATATGAACATACTGGACATGTTTGACATGTAGCTAGTTCCCAGTATATGGACATGTTGGAATCATTAGCCAGGTAGCTAGTACCATGCATATGGACATGGTGGACTACTCATCCATGTAGCTAGCTCTCAGTATATGAACACTTTGGACTCATCTGCCATGTAGTTTGAACTCTGTATATGGAAATGATGCACTATTCTGCCATGTAGATAGCTCTCTGTATAAGGACATTTTGGACTCCTCTGTCATTTCTTTAGTTTTCTGTGCATGGATATTTTGAATTGATCTGCCACATTGGTAACTCACAGTATATGGACACGTTATACACATCTGCCATGTAGCTAGAACTCTGTATAAGGAAATGTTGCACTACTCTGCCATATAGCTAGGTCTCTGTATATGGACATTTTAGATTCATCTGCCATGTAGCTAGCTCTTTATACATGGATATGTTGGACTGATCTGCCAAGTAGCTAACTCTCTGTATATGAACATATTGGACTTCTAAGCCATGTAGCTATCCTTCAGTATATGGATAAGTTGGACTCATCTGCCATGTAGCTAGTACACTGTATATGGATATGTTGGACTGCTCTGGCATGTAAGTAGCTCTCACTATATGGACACATTGAACACATCTGTCATGCCAACTAGGTAGCTCTCTGTATATGAACATACTGGACTTGTCTACCATGTAGCTAGTTCTAAGTGTATGGACATGTTGGACTCATTAGCCAGGTAGCAAGTACCCTGAATATGCAACATATCCATGGTAGAAGAGACCAAAATGTCCATAAACAGAGAGCTAGCTACACGTAAGGGTAGTGGAACATTTCCATATACAGGGTACTAGGTACATGGATATGTTGTACTGATATTCCAACTAGGTAGCTCTATGTATATGAATATACTGGGCTTATCTGGCATATAGCTTGTTCTCTTTACATGAACATGTTGGACTCATTAGCCCGGTAGGTAGTACCCTGTATATGGACATGTTGGACTACTCTGCCATGTAGCTAACTCTCAGTATATGAACATGTTGGACACATCTGCCAAGTAGCTTGAACACTGTACTTGGAAAAGTTGCACTACGCTGCCATGTAAGTGGTGCTCTGTATATGAATATATTCGACTTGTCTGTCATGTAGCAAGCTCGCAGTATATGTACACTTTGGAAACATCTGCCATTTAGCTAATACCCTGTGTAAGGACATGATGGACTACTCTGGCTTGTAGCTAGATCTCAGTATATGGAAACGTTGGGCACATCTGCCATGTACCTAAAACTCTGTACATGGAAATGATGCACTAGCCTGCCATGTAGCTATCTCTCTGTATATGAACTTATTGGAGTTGTCTGCCATGTAGGTAGCTCTCAGAATATGGACACGTTGGATACATCTGCCATGTAGCTAGAACTCTGTATATGGAAATGTTGCACTACCCTACAATGTAGATGAACATTCTGGATTCGTCTGACATGTAGCTAGCAATTTGTGCATGGATATTTTGAACTGATCTGCCATGTAGGTAGCTCTCAGTATATAGACAAGTTGAACTCATCTGTCTTGTAGCTAGAATTGAGTATATGGAAATGTTGCACTATCCTGCCATGTAACTAGATCTCTGTATATGGACATTTTGGCATTTTGGACACATCTGCCATCTAACTAGCTTTCTGTACATGGGTATGTTTAACTGATATGCCAAATAGGTACCTCTCTGTATATGAACATATTGGACTTGTCTGCTATGTAGCTAGTTCTTAGTAGAAGGACATTTTAGACTCAATAGACAGGTAGCTAGTACTCTTTATCCAGACATGTTGAACTACTCTGCCATGTAGCTAGCTCTCAGTATATGAACACTTTGGTCTCATCTGCCATGTAGCTTGAACTCTGTATATGGAAATGTTGCAATACATTGCTATGTAATTAGTTTTCTGTATAAGGACATTTTATATTTGTCAGACATGTAACTAGCTCTCTGAGAATGGATATTTTGCACTGATTTGCCAGGTAGCTAGATCACAGTATATGGATACGTTGTACACATCTACCATGTAGGTAGAACTCTGTATGTGGAAATGTTGCACTACTCTGCCATGTAGCTAGCTCTCTGTATATAGACAAGTTGGACTCATCTGCCTTG
>NW_006408951.1:1058555-1063292 GCF_000296735.1 Chrysochloris asiatica
AGAACTCTGTATGTGGAAATGTTGCACTACTCTGCCATGTAGCTAGCTCTCTGTATATAGACAAGTTGGACTCATCTGCCTTGTAGCTAGAACTCTGTAAAAGGAAATGTTGTGCTATGCTGCCATGTAGCTAGCTCTCTGTATATGGACATTTTGGACTTGTCTGCCATATAGCTAGCTCTCTGAAGATGGATATGTTGGACTGATATGCCAACTAGTTAGCTCTCTGTATATGAACATATTGGCCTTGTCTGCCATGTAGCTAGCTCTCAGCATATGGACACGTTAGACACATCTGACATGTAGCTAGAACTCTGTTTATGGAAATGTTGCACTACCCTGTCATGTAGCTAGCTCTCTGTACATGGATATGTTGAACTTATATATGCCAACTTGGTAGCTCTCTGTGTATGAACATACCAGACTTGTCTGTCTTGTAGCTAGTTATCAGTATATGGACATATTGCACTCATTAGCAAGGTAGCAAGTACCATGTATATGGACATGTTGGACTACTCATCCATGTAAGCAGCTCTCAGTATTTGAACACTTTGAACTCATCTGCCATGTTTCTTGAACTCTGTATATGGAAATTGTGCACTATTCTGGCATGTAGTTAGCTCTTTGTATAAGGACATTTTGTACTCATCTGACATGTAGCTAGTTCTCGGCGCATGAATATTTTGAACTGATCTGCCATGTAGTTAGTCTCAGTATATGGACACGTTGTACACATATGCCATGTAGATAGGACTCTGTATATGGAAATGTTGCACTACTCTGCCATGGACCTACCTCTCTGTATATGGATAAGTTGGACTCATCTGTCTTGTAGCTACACCTCTGTATATAGAAATGTTGCACTACCCTGCCATGTAGCTAATTCCCTGTATATGGACCTTTTGGATTCGTCGACCATGTAGCTAGCTCCCTTTACATGGATTTGTTGGACTGATATGCCAACTAGATAGCTCTCTGTATATGAACATACTGGACTTTTCTGCCATGAAGCTAGCTGTCAGTATATGGACATGTTGGACTCATTAGCCAGGTAGCTAGTACCCTGTATATGGACATGTTGGACTATTCATCCATGTAGCTAGCTCACGGTATATGGACACGTTGGCCACATCTGTCATGTAGCTAGAACTCTGTATATGGAAATGCTGCACTAACCTGCAATGTAGCTACCTCTCTGCATATGGATATTTTGGACTCTTCTGCCATGTCGCTAGCTCTCTGTACATGAATGTGTTGTACTGATCTGCCAAGTAGGTAGCTCTCCTTATATGAGCATATTGGAGTTATCTTCCATGTAGCTTGCTCTCATAATATGTACATGTTGAACTCATTAGACAGGTAGCTAGTACCCTGTATATGGACATGTTGGACTACTCTTCCATATAGCTAGCTCTCAGTATATGGACATGCTGGACACATCTGTTATATCTGTTATGTAGCTAGAACACTGTACATTGAAATGTTGCACTACCCAGTCATGAAACTGGCTATCTTTCTATGAACATATTGGACTTGTCTGCCATGTAGCAAGCTCTCGGTATATGTACTCGGTGAAAACATTTGCCATATAGCTAACACCCTGTATATTGACATGTTGGACTAGTCTGACATGTAGCTAGCTCTCAGTATATGAACATGTTGGACACATCTGCCATGTACCTATAACTCTGTACATGGAAATGTTGCACTACCCTGCCATGTAGCTTACTCTCTATATATGAACATATTGAAGTGGTCTGCCATGTAGGTAGCTCTCAGTATATGGACACGTTGGACACATATGCCATGTAGCTATAACTTTGTATATGGAAATGTTGCACTACAGTGCCATGGAGCTAGCTCTTTGTATGTGGACACATTGGACTCTTCTGACATGTAGCTAGCTCTCTGTGCATAGTTATTTTGGAATAATCTGCCTAGTAGGTAGCTCTCAGTATTTGGACACATTGAACACATGTGCCATGTATCTAGATCTCTGTATATGGAAATGTTGCTCTAACCTTCCATGTAGCTAGCTCTCAGCATATAGACATTTTGGACTCATTGGCCAGGTAGCTAGCTCTAATTATATGGACATGTTGGAATCATCTTCCATGTAGCTAGTACTCTGAATATGGACATGTTGGACTACTCTGCCATGTAGCTAGCCCCCTGAATAAGGACATTTGGACTCATCTGCCATATAGCTAGCTTTCAGTATATGGACAGGATGGGCTCATCTGCCATGTAGTTAGAACTCTGTATATGAACATAATGGACTTGTCTGCCATGTAGCTACTTCTCTGTACATGGGTATGTTGGACTGATCTGCCAAGTAGGTAGCTCTCTTTATATAGACAAGTTGGACTCATCTGCCTTGTACCTAGTACTGTGTATATGGAAATTTTGCACTACACTGCCATGTAGCTAGCTATCTGTATATGGACATGTTGGACTCATTAGCTAGGTTGCCAGTACCCTGAATATGGACATGTTTGAGTACTCATCCATGTAGCTATCTCTCAGTATATGAACACTTCGGACACATCTGCCATGTACCTTGAAGTCAGTATATGGACATTTTGGACTAGTCTGCCATGGAGCTTGAACTCTGTATTTGGAAATGATGCACTACTCTACCATAAATCTAGCTTTCTGTATATGGACACTTTGGACACCTCTGGCAGGTACCTAGCTCTATGTGCATGGATATTTTGGACTGATCTGAAATGTAGGTAGCTCTCAATATATGGGCAACTTGGAAACATCTGCCATGTAGCTAGAACTCTGTATATGGAAATGTTGCAAAATCCTGACATATAGCTAGCTCTCTGTATATGAACATATTGGACTTTTCTTCCATGTAGCTAGCTCTCAGTATATGGATATGTTGGACTCATTATCCAGGTAGCAAGTACTCTTTGTATGGACATGTTGCAGAACTCTGCCATCGAGCTAGCTCTCAGTAATTGGACTAGTTGGACATATCTGCCATGTAGCTAGAACTCTGTATATGGATATGTTGCAGTTCTTTGCCATGTAGCTAGCTCTCTTTATATAGACAATCTGGACTCATCTGCCTTGTAGCTAGAACTTTGTATATGTAAATGTTACCCTACCCTGCCTAGTAGCTAGCTCTGTGTATATGGACATTTAGGACACATCTGCAAATACATAGCCCTCTGTACATTGATATTTTGGACTGATCTGCCATGTAGGTAGCTCTCAGTGTACACACACATCTGACATGTTACTTCAAGTCTGCATATGGAAATGTTGCACTTCTTTGCCATGTAGCTAGCTCTCTGTATATGGACATTTCGGACTCGTCTGCCATGTAGCTAGCTCTCTGTACATGGATATGTTGCATTGATCTGCCAAGGGGTAGCTCTCTGTATATGTACATATTGGACTTGTCTGCCATGAAGCTGGCTCTCAGTATATAGATATGTTGGACTCATCTGCCATGTAAATAGTACCCTGTATATGAAAATGTTGCACGACTCTACCATGTAGCTTGCTTTCTGTATATAGGCAAGTTGGACTCATCTGTCTTGTAGCTGGAAATCTGTATATGGAAATGTTGCACATCCCTGCCATATATGAAGCTCTCGGTATATGGACATTTTGGACTCATCTGCCATGTTTCTAGCTCTCTGTACATGGATATGTTGGAATGATCCACCAATAGGTAGCTATCTGTACATGAACATATAGACTTGACTGCCATGCAGCTAGTTCTCAGTATAAGCGCATGTTGAAATCATCTGCCATGTAGCTAGTACACTTTATATGAACATTTCAGACTAATCTGCCATGTAGCTAGCTCTCATTATATTGACATATTGGACATATATGCCATTTAGCTAGCACTTTGTATATGGAAATATTGCATTACCCTGCCATGTAGCTAACTCTCTGTATATGAACATATTGGAATTGTCTTCCATGAAGCTAGAATTCAGTATGTGGACATGTTCGACTCATCTTCCAGGTAGGGAGTACCCTGTATATGGACATGTTGCACTACTCTGCCATGTAGCTAGGTATCAGTATATGAACACTTTGGACTCATCTGTCATGTAGCTTGACCTCTTTATATCAAAATGATTCACTACTCTTCATGATGTAGCTAGCTCTCTGTATATAGTCAAGTTGGACTCATCTGCCTTCTAGCAGGTATCCTGTATATGGACATGTTGGACTACTCTGGCATGTAGGTAGCTCTCTGTATATGGACATTTTGGACACATCCAGCATGTAGCTAAAACTCTATATATGGAAATGTTGCACTATGCTGCCATGTAGCTAGCTCTATGTATATGAACATATTGGACTCATCTGCCATGTAGCTAGAACCCTGTATACGGACATGTTACACTACCTTGATATGTAACTGGTTCTCTGTATATAGACAAATTGGACTCATTTGTCTTGTAGCTAGAATTTTGTATATGGACATGTTGGGCTCATGTGCCATGTACATGGATATGCTGGACTGATCTGCCAAGTAGTTAGCTCTCTGTATATGAATATATTGGACTTGTCTGTCATGTAGCTAGTTCTCAGTACATGGACATGTTGGACTCATCTGCCATGTAGCTGATACCCTGTATATGGACATGATCGACTCATCTGCCATGTAGGTATCTCTCAATATATGGACACGTTGGACACATCTGCCATGTAGCTAGAACTCTGTATATGGAAATGTTGCACTACCCTGCCATGAAGCTA